>NC_053389.1:206151828-206190553 GCF_905171765.1 Bufo bufo
CCTGAAGATCCGGTAAGGGAGCGCGATGAGGGGGGATGGCTGCCGATAGTGAGCGCACCTAGTGAAATGTTTGTGTCTGCAGGCAGGGTGAAGCTGCAGCGCAGCAGCGGGTGTCTCCGGTCAGTGCCTTGGTACAGCGGGTGCAGGAGGAGGAGGAGGGGGGCAGAGGGGACATCGCACTGCGGACTCTTGGCTCCAACCCCGGCACTAGTGAGTATAAAAGAGGTGTTCTCCGCGATCCCCCTGTTCTCCTGCCTTGTCAGATTGGGCAATAATAATAGAACCCATTGTAAGTCCATCACGATCTGTTACAGAATAGATTAAGCAGCCATGGACCCCCAGAGCAAAACGTGTAATGTCTCATCAATGCATCAGGAATGGCTTCAGCAGCAGCTTCAGATTATGAAAAACTATTTGATCTCCCAAATGCACAGGGATCAGGGATACTGTACACTGTGATGTCACATATAGGGATCATACACATAGTGATGTCACAGTACAGGCAGGATCATACACACAGTGATGTCACAGTACAGGGATCATACACACAGTGATGTCACAGTACAGGCAGGATCATACACATAGTGATGTCACAGTACAGGCAGGATCATACACACAGTGATGTCACAGTACAGGGATCATACACACAGTGATGTCACAGTACAGGCAGGATCATACACACAGTGATGTCACAGTACAGGGATCATACACACAGTGATGTCACAGTACAGGGATCATACACACAGTGATGTCACAGTACAGGCAGGATCATACACACAGTGATGTCACAGTACAGGGATCATACACATAGTGGATGTCAGTGCAGGGATAGTAAACACAGTGATGTCACAGCACAGGGATAATAAACACAGTGATGTCTCAGCACAGGGATAATAAACAGTGATGTCACAGTGCAGGGATTGTAAACATGGTGATGTCACAGTACAGGGATAGTAAACAGTGATGTCACAGTACAGGGATAATAAACACAGTGATGTCACAGTGCAGGGATAATAAACACCGTGATGTCACAGTACAGGGATAGTAAACAGTGATGTCACAGTACAGGGATAATAAACACGGTGATGTCATAGTACAGGGATAGTAAACACAGTGATGTCACAGTACAGGGATAATAAACACAGTGATGTCACAGTACTGGGATAATACAGCGATGTCACAGTGCAGGGATAATAAACACAGTGATGTCACAGTACAGGGATAATAAACACGGTGATGTCACAGTGCAGGGCTAAACATAGTAAAACCTGGGGGCTACACTCAATGTTCATGGCGGACAAATTCATTTGGGCAGCCTGGAGATGATGCATGGACTGTAAGTACAAAGTACGCCGCTGTCACTAAGTGACTTAATTTTTTTAAAAAAGTATCAAAAATCATATTTTTTGGGGAGTGGACATGGGTGCGGGGGGGCCGGGGCGGGTGTCCCTGAATGGCAGTTTGGAAATGTGGTCACCCTAGCGTTGGGGCTATCCAGATCACCACTCAGGTATTATATGTCATTAGTCTTTATACGGATGTTTCACTAATCTGATCCATGTACTTGCATTTTGGCACTTTGCACTTTATCTATCTCTGTACTGTTTTTTGGATTTTTCATCCGTTTGTATTATCCATGACTTTGCCTGTTTTTTAGATATCTGGCCTTTTTTTTATTCATCTATACACTATGTATATTTATATGATTCCATTTGCTTTGATATCTTATTGACATATATATATTTTATTTATATGCTCATTACCAGTGGTGTTGGTCTTTTTCTTCCTGTGTGTCTCCCATCCATCATAGTATTGTATTTTATCTGTATTTTTACCTCCGGTCCCGGTTTGAGACCATAATAAAGATTAATTATATATTCATTTCTGTGCTGGCCTTTTTTCTTTGGTGTTTCATCTTACGTGCAGGCTTGGCACGAGTACTCACTTTTGTGAGTCATATATTGGTCCATATTGATAGGATAGCATCTTGCAGTTGATGGAGATTTGAGGGATGCACATCCAGGGCACGAAGCTCCCGTTCCACCACATCCCAAAGATGCTCTATTGGGTTGAGATCTGGTGACTGTGGGGGCCATTTTAGTACAGTGAACTCATTGTCATGTTCAAGAAACCAATTTGAAATGATTCGAGCTTTGTGACATGGTGCATTATCCTGCTGGAAGTAGCCATCAGAGGATGGATACATGTTCTCATTCTGTTTACGCCAAATTCGGACTCTACCGTTTGAATGTCTCAACAGAAATCGAGACTCATCAGACCAGGCAACATTTTTCCAGTCTTCAACAGTCCAATTTTGGTGAGCTCATGCAAATTGTAGCCTCTTTTTCCTATTTGTAGTGGAGATGAGTGGTACCCGGTGGGGTCTTCTGCTGTTGTAGCCCATCCGCCTCAAGGTTGTGCGTGTTGTGGCTTCACAAATGCTTTTCTGCATACCTCGGTTGTAACAAGTGGTTATTTCAGTCAACGTTGCTCTTCTATCAGCTTGAATCAGTCGGCCCATTCTCCTCTGACCTCTAGCATCCACAAGGCATTTTTGCCCACAGGACTGCCGCATACTGCATGTTTTTCCCTTTTCACACCATTCTTTGTAAACCCTAGAAATGGTTGTGCGTGAAAATCCCAGTAACTGAGCAGATTGTGAAATACTCAGACCGGCCCGTCTGGCAGCAACAACCATGCCACGCTCAAAATTGCTTAAATCACTTTTCTTTCCCATTCTGACATTCAGTTTGGAGTTCAGGAGATTGTCTTGACCAGGACCACCCCCCTAAATGCATTGAAGCAGCTGCCATGTGATTGGTTGACTAGATAATTGCATTAATGAGAAATAGAACAGATGTTCCTAATAATTCTTTAGGTGAGTGTATATAAAAATGATGGTAATAGTATATAGGATATACTATATATATATAGGATATACTATATAGTATATACATATATATAAAAGATTTTTATAAAAGATTATACACACAGATAGGAACACTACAGAACATCTCAAGTGCCTAAGAGACCGTATTCTACAGTGTCACACACAATATAGTGTGGTGTAGTAGGGTGAATTGGTTATATCAATTTAAAATCTGTTTAAAAGGATACGAGTACATATAATAAAATACTGTAGTATCGTAGGTTCATTTACTCACTTCACGAGGGGGGCGGTTTACCAGAATAAGCATAATACACCTGTAAACCAAACACCCCCCCAGCCTGGATCGCTTCTAGAGTTTTAACGGATGAAGGCAGCCAATCACACGGGTGCTTCTCTTCAAAGGTCTTTATTGCAATACATGTAAAATCCGGCTCAACGCGTTTCGGGACAGGCCAATATTGCTCCTGATGAAGGGACGTGCCTGTCCCGAAACGCGTTGAGCCTGATTTTACATGTATTGCAATAAAGACCTTTGAAGAGAAGCACCCGTGTGATTGGCTGCCTTCATCCGTTAAAACTCTAGAAGCGATCCAGGCTGGGGGGGGTGTTTGGGTTACAGGTGTATTATGCTTATCCTGGTAAACCGCCCCCCTCGTGAAGTGAGTAAATGAACCTACGATACTACAGTATTTTATTATATGTACTCGTATCCTTTTAAACAGATTTTAAATTGATATAACCAATTCACCCTACTACACCACACTATACCGTGTGTGACACTGCAGAATACGGTCTCTTAGGCACTTGAGATGTTATGTAGTGTTCCTATCTGTGTGTATAATCTTTTATAAAAATATTTTATATATATGTATATACAGTATATTTTTTATCTTATATACTATTACCATCATTTTTATTTTTATATATATCGACATCTTTTATTATACTCTTTTACAAATGTTATGTTGATGTAAGACTCACTATACACCTGAGTAACTTGACACTGACCTACCACTATTGGCGCTAAAAAGGGTTTATCCAAGAACAGGCGAGACTGGGATGGTACCCTTACCCAATATCTCAATGTATCATGACTCGATGAAAAGGGAGGGAAAGCACAACCATAAACATAACAGTAAACGGAACAATGGTATAGTAATGATATGGTGAATATCTTCAGAAGCAACAGTGTGAAGCCTAAAGGCTTATTCATGAGAGGGGGTAGTGTGGGTAAACCCAAATAATAGGTCTTGCTGTTAGTCGGGAGATCAGTCGGGAGACCAAAGGAGATAGAAGACAATTACTTCAAGGGAGAGATAGAGATAAGGAAAGGACTTTCTGTAGAGAAAAATCCCTCAGGGGAGGGGGGAATCGAGAGAGGAAAGGAATGGTGGAATGATGAGGTAGTAGGACAGAGAAGATTTTTTTAAGAACTTCTAAGTATCCTCGGCTGGGACGATGTAGATCAGGTAATCCTCCTGGGAGTCAGGAATCCACTCCTCCGTCTGAACCGCTGGAGCTTAGGCGCAGGTGACTTCTCCCATGGGGTCACTTTAGGAAGATCAGGTAGGGACGTGATGTCGGACACGGTTTCCCAATTGGCAATGTCCAGTGGAGAAATGTCCATTGTAGTAAAGGCTGTTTGAAAATCTGAGTAGGAGGAGATCTTGATGTATTTTCCGGAGAATGTGAAAGCAAGACCAAAAGGAAAAGTCCATCTGTATGGGATGCGGTCATTGCGGAGAAACTCAGTAAGAGGTTTGAGAGCTCTTCTTTTCTGTAAGGTGACAGGAGCAAGGTCTTGATAAATTGAGATCGTAGAGTCTCCCAATGTGATGGTATTAGCAGCCCTAGCCGCTGCCAGGATTCTTTCTTTATCTAGGAAATTCAGGAATCGGCAGATAATGTCTCTGGACGGCTCAGAATCTCTTGGCTTTTGCCTAAGGGCTCTGTGAGCTCTTTCTATGATCATGTCGGCAGGATCCTCGTTGCCCAGGAGGGATGTAGCAATCCGCTTGATGGTAGACATAAGCTCCTCATTAGGCACCGCTTCAGGAACACCTCTAAATCTGAGGTTATTCTGCCTGCTGCGGTTTACTTGATCCTCCATTTCAGCATAGAGGGTATTAATGTGGTGCTGGCAGGCGGAGAGTGATTGCGAGACAGCTGAGCTATGCTTCAGGGCAGCCGACTGCACGGCTTCCAGCGATTCCACTCTGTGGCCTATATGCTGGATCTCGTGTGTTAGGACTAGGGATGAGCGAACCCGAACTGTATAGTTCGGGTTCGTACCGAATTTTGGGGTGTCCGTGACACGGACCCGAACCCGAACATTTTCGTAAAAGTCTGGGTTCGAGTTCGGTGTTCGGCGCTTTCTTGGCGCTTTTTGAAAGGCTGCAAAGCAGCCAATCAACAAGCGTCATACTACTTGCCCCAAGAGGCCATCACAGCCTTGCCTACTATTGGCATGGCTGTGATTGGCCAGTGCAGCATGTGACCCAGCCTCTATTTAAGCTGGAGTCACGTAGCGCCGCACGTCACTCTGCTATGATCAGTGTAGGGAGAGGTTGCAGCTGCGACGTTAGGGCGAGATTAGGCAGATTAACTCCTCCAAAAAACTTCATTCTGTGATCGATCTGCAGCTGTGGATCATTGAAGTGCTATTATTGACTTGCTCACTTTTTTGAGGCTGCCCAGAGCGTTTTTAGATCACTTTTTTTCTGGGGTGATCGGCGGCCATTTTGTGACTTATGGTGCGCCAGCACAAGCTATCACCAAGTGCATTTAACCATCAACAGTCTGGTTATTTTTTGGCCATATACTACATCAGCTGCAGGCTGAGCCTGTGTCACCAAAGTGCATTTAACCATCAACAGTCTGATTATTTTTTGGCCATATACTACATCTGGTGCAGGCTGAGCCTGTGTCACCCAAGTGCATTTAACCATCAACAGTCTGATTATTTTTTGGCCATATACTACATCTGGTGCAGGCTGAGCCTGTGTCACCCAAGTGCATTTAACCATCAACAGTCTGATTATTTTTTGGCCATATACTACATCTGGTGCAGGCTGAGCCTGTGTCACCCAAGTGCATTTAACCATCAACAGTGTGGTTATTTTTTGGCCATATATTACATCAGGGGCAAGTTGAGCCTGTCACCCAGCGCCTAAAAAATAGACCTGACATTTCTATTCAACCAAATCTGTACTGTTTTAGCTGGTCAAGTTATTTGCAGTGACAGTAAAAGCACACTTTTTGTTCTGGGTTGAAAAACCATTCCCAAATTTGCCATTCTCAAAATAACTAGTTTCTGGTATTTGAGGCCTACTTGAAATCTATCCCAAAAAGAATATCTTACATTGAAGGTACTGATAGTGTTATTCAGAAAAACCTAAGACACACGCTAGCGTGCAGATAGAAGTCTGATTCTGAGATTAAACCTTAACCTGTCACACAGTGCAAAAAAAAACAGGTCTCCCATTTCTATTCAAGCAAATCTGTACTGTTTTATCTGGTCAAGTTATTTGTAGCGACCGTAAAAGCACTATTTTTTTTCTGGGTTGAAAAAATATTCCCAAATTTGCCATTCTCAAAATAACTAGTTTCTGGTATTTTAGGCCTACTTGAAATCTATCCCAAAAAGAATATCTTACATTGAAGGTACTGATAGTGTCATTCAGAAAAACCTAAGACACACGCTACCGTGCAGATAGAAGTCTGATTCTGAGATTAAACCTTAACCTGTCACACAGTGCAAAAAAAAACAGGTCTCACATTTCTATTCAAGCAAATCTGTACTGTTTTAGCTGGTCAAGTTATTTGTAGCGACTGTAAAAGCCCTAATTTTTTTCTGGGTTGAAAAACTATTCCCAAATTTGCCATTCTCAAAATTGTGGTGAACGGGAACAATGAGGAAAACATCTAATAAGGGACGCGGACGCGGACGTGGACATGGTCGTGGTGGTGTTAGTGGACCCTCTGGTGCTGGGAGAGGACGTGGCCGTTCTGCCACAGCCACACGTCCTAGTGTACCAACTACCTCAGGTCCCAGTAGCCGACAGAATTTACAGCCATATTTGGTGGGGCCCAATGCCGTTCTAAGGATGGTAAGGCCTGAGCAGTTACAGGCATTAGTCAATTGGGTGGCCGACAGTGCATCCAGCACGTTCACATTATCTCCCACCCAGTCTTCTGCAGAAAGCGCACAGATGGCGCATGAAAACCAAGCCCATCAGTCTGTCGCATCACCCCCATGCATATCAGGGAAACTGTCTGAGCCTCAAGTTATGCAGCAGTCTCTTATGCTGTTTGAAGACTCTGCTGCCAGGGTTTCCCAAGGGCATCCACCTAGCTCTTCACCAGGGGTGGAAGAGATAGAATGCACTAACGCACAACCACTTATGTTTCCTGATGATGAGGACATGGGAATACCACCTCAGCACGTCTCTGATGATGACGAAACACAGGTGCCAACTGCTGCGTCTTTCTGCAGTGTGCAGACTGAACAGGAGGTCAGGGGTCAAGACTGGGTGGAAGACGATGCAGGGGACGATGAGGTCCTAGACCCCACATGGAATGAAGGTCGTGCCACTGACTTTCAGAGTTCGGAGGAAGAGGCAGTGGTGAGACCGAGCCAACAGCGTAGCAAAAGAGGGAGCAGTGGGCAAAATCAGAACACCCGCCGCCAAGAGACTCCGCCTGCTACTGACCGCCGCCATCTGGGACCGAGCACCCCAAAGGCAGCTTCAAGGAGTTCCCTGGCATGGCACTTCTTCAAACAATGTGCTGACGACAAGACCCGAGTGGTTTGCACGCTGTGCCATCAGAGCCTGAAGTGAGGCATTAACGTTCTGAACCTTAGCACAACCTGCATGACCAGGCACCTGCATGCAAAGCATGAACTGCAGTGGAGTAAACACCTTAAAAACAAGGAAGTCACTCAGGCTCCCCCTGCTGCCTCTTCTGCTGCTGCCGCCTCGGCCTCTTCTGCTTCTGCCGCCGCCTCGGCCTCTTCTGCTGCTGCTGCCGCCGCCTCGGCCTCTTCCTCTGCCTCTGGAGGAACGTTGGCACCTGCCGCCCAGCAAACATGGGATGTACCACCAACACCACCACCTGCGTCACCAAGCATCTCAACCATGTCACACGGCAGCGTTCAGCTCTCTATCTCACAAACATTTGAGAGAAAGCGTAAATTCCCACCTAGCCACCCTCGATCCCTGGCCCTGAATGCCAGCATTTCTAAACTACTGGCCTATGAAATGCTGTCATTTAGGCTGGTGGACACACACAGCTTCAAACAGCTCATGTCGCTTGCTGTCCCACAGTATGTTGTTCCCAGCCGCCACTACTTCTCTAAGAGAGCCGTGCCTTCCCTGCACAAACAAGTGTCCGATAAAATGAAGTGTGCACTGCGCAACGCCATCTGTGGCAAGGTCCACCTAACCACAGATACGTGGACCAGTAAGCACGGCCAGGGACGCTATATCTCCCTAACTGCACACTGGGTAAATGTAGTGGCGGCTGGGCCCCAGGCGGAGAGCTGTTTGGCGCACGTCCTTCCGCCGCCAAGGATCGCAGGGCAACATTCTTTTCCTCCTGTCTCCTCCTCCTCCTACTCAGCTTCCTCCTCCTCTTTTTCCACCTGCTCATCCAGTCAGCCACACACCTTCACCACCAACTTCAGCACAGTCCGGGGTAAACGTCAGCAGGCCGTTCTGAAACTCATATGTTTGGGGGACAGACCCCACACCGCACAGGAGTTGTGGGGGGGTATAGAACAACAGACCGACGAGTGGTTGCTGCCGGTGAGCCTCAAGCCCGGCCTGGTGGTGTGCGATAATGGGCGAAATCTCGTTGCAGCTCTGGGACTAGCCGGTTTGACGCACATCCCTTGCCTGGCGCATGTGCTGAATTTGGTGGTGCAGAAGTTTATTCGCAACTACCCCGACATGTCAGAGCTGCTGCATAAAGTGCGGGCCGTCTGTTCGCGCTTCCGGCGTTCACACCCTGCCGCTGCTTGCCTGTCTGCGCTACAGCGTAACTTCGGCCTTCCCGCTCACCGCCTCATATGCGACGTACCCACCAGGTGGAACTCCACCTTGCATATGCTGGACAGACTGTGCGAGCAGCAGCAGGCCATAGTGGAGTTTCAGCTGCAGCACGCACGGGTCAGTCGCACTGCGGATCAGACACACTTCACCACCAATGACTGGGCCTTCATGCGAGATCTGTGTGCCCTGTTGCGCTGTTTCGAGTACTCCACCAACATGGCCAGTGGCGATGACGCCGTTATCAGCGTTACAATACCACTTCTATGTCTCCTTGAGAAAACACTTAGGGCGATGATGGAAGAGGAGGTGGCCCAGGAGGAAGAGGAGGAAGAGGGGTCATTTTTAGCACTTTCAGGCCAGTCTCTTCGAAGTGACTCAGAGGGAGGTTTTTTTCAACACCAGAGGCCAGGTACAAATGTGGCGAGACAGGGCCCACTACTGGAGGACGAGGAGGACGAGGATGAGGAGGAGGTGGAGGAGGATGAGGATGAAGCATGTTCACAGCGGGGTGGCACCCAAAGCAGCTAGGGCCCATCACTGGTGCGTGGCTGGGGGGAAACACAGGACGATGACGATACGCCTCCCACAGAGGACAGCTTGTCCTTAACTCTGGGCAGCCTGGCACACATGAGCGACTACATGCTGCAGTGCCTGCGCAACGACAGCAGAGTTGCCCACATTTTAACGTGTGCGGACTACTGGGTTGCCACCCTGCTGGATCCCCGGTACAAAGACAATGTGCCCACCTTACTTCCTACACTGGAGCGTGATAGGAAGATGCGCGAGTACAAGCGCACGTTGGTAGACGCGCTACTGAGAGCATTCCCAAATGTCACAGGGGAACCAGTGGAAGCCCAAGGCGAAAGCAGAGGAGGAGCAAGAGGTCGCCAACGCAGCTGTGTCACGCCCAGCTCCTCTGAGGGCAGGGTTAGCATGGCAGAGATGTGGAAAAGTTTTGTCAACACGCCACAGCTAAGTGCACCACCACCTGATACGAAACGTGTTAGCAGGAGGCAACATTTCACTAACATGGTGGAACAGTACCTGTGCACACCCCTCCACGTACTGACTGATGGTTCGGCCCCATTCAACTTCTGGGTCTCCAAATTGTCCACGTGGCCAGAGCTAGCCTTTTATGCCTTGGAGGTGCTGGCCTGCCCGGCGGCCAGCGTTTTGTCTGAACGTGTATTCAGCACGGCAGGGGGCGTCATTACAGACAAACGCAGCCGCCTGTCTACAGCCAATGTGGACAAGCTGACGTTCATAAAAATGAACCAGGCATGGATCCCACAGGACCTGTCCATCCCTTGTGCAGATTAGATATTAACTACCTCCCCTTAACAATATATTATTCTACTCCAGGGCACTTCCTCATTCAATACTATTTTTAATTTCATTTTACCATTATATTGCGGGGCAACCCAAAGTTGAATGAACCTCTCCTCTGTCTGGGTGCCGGGGCCTAAATGTGTGACAGTGGCCTGTTCCAGTGGTGGGTGACGTGAAGCCTGATTCTCTGCTATGACATGAAGACAGATTCTGCGCTGACATAAGGCCAGATTCTCTGTTACGGGACCGCTCTCCTCTGTCTGGGTGCCGGGGCCTAAATGTGTGACAGTGGCCTGTTCCAGTGGTGGGTGACGTGAAGCCTGATTCTCTGCTATGACATGAAGACAGATTCTGCGCTGACATAAGGCCAGATTCTCTGTTACGGGACCTCTTTCCTCTGCCTGGGTGCCTGGGCCTAAATGTGTGACAGTGGTCTGTTCCAGTGGTGGGTGATGTGAAGCCTGATTCTCTGCTATGACATGAATACAGATTCTGCGCTGACATAAGGCCAGATTCTCTGTTACGGGACCTCTCTCCTCTGCCTGGGTGCCTGGGCCTAAATGTGTGACAGTGGCCTGTTCCAGTGGTGGGTGACGTGAAGCCTGATTCTCTGCTATGACATGAAGACAGATTCTGCGCTGACATAAGGCCAGATTCTCTGTTACGGGACCGCTCTCCTCTGTCTGGGTGCCGGGGCCTAAATGTGTGACAGTGGCCTGTTCCAGTGGTGGGTGACGTGAAGCCTGATTCTCTGCTATGACATGAAGACAGATTCTGCGCTGACATAAGGCCAGATTCTCTGTTACGGGACCTCTTTCCTCTGCCTGGGTGCCTGGGCCTAAATGTGTGACAGTGGCCTGTTCCAGTGGTGGGTGATGTGAAGCCTGATTCTCTGCTATGACATGAATACAGATTCTGCGCTGACATAAGGCCAGATTCTCTGTTACGGGACCTCTCTCCTCTGCCTGGGTGCCTGGGCCTAAATGTGTGACAGTGGCCTGTTCCAGTGGTGGGTGACGTGAAGCCTGATTCTCTGCTATGACATGAAGACAGATTCTGCGCTGACATAAGGCCAGATTCTCTGTTACGGGACCGCTCTCCTCTGTCTGGGTGCCGGGGCCTAAATGTGTGACAGTGGCGTGTTCCAGTGGTGGGTGACGTGAAGCCTGATTCTCTGCTATGACATGAATACAGATTCTGCGCTGACATAAGGCCAGATTCTCTGTTACGGGACCTCTCTCTTCTGCCTGGGTGCCTGGGCCTAAATGTGTGACAGTGGCCTGTTCCAGTGGTGGGTGACGTGAAGCCTGATTCTCTGCTATGACATGAAGACAGATTCTGCGCTGACATAAGGCCAGATTCTCTGTTACGGGACCTCTCTCCTCTGCCTGGGTGCCTGGGCCTAAATGTGTGACAGTGGCCTGTTCCAGTGGTGGCTGACGTGAAGCCTGATTCTCTGCTATGACATGAAGACAGATTCTGCACTGACATAAGGCCAGATTCTCTGTTACGGGACCTCTCTCCTCTGCCTGGGTGCCTGGGCCTAAATGTGTGACAGTGGCCTGTTCCAGTGGTGGGTGACGTGAAGCCTGATTCTCTGCTATGACATGAAGACAGATTCTGCGCTGACATAAGGCCAGATTCTCTGTTACGGGGCCGCTCTCCTCTGTCTGGGTGCCGGGGCCTAAATGTGTGACAGTGGCCTGTTCCAGTGGTGGGAGACGTGAAGCGAGATTCTCTGCTATGACATGAATACAGATTCTGCGCTGACATAAGGCCAGATTCTCTGTTACGGGACCTCTCTCTTCTGCCTGGGTGCCTGGGCCTAAATGTGTGACAGTGGCCTGTTCCAGTGGTGGGTGACGTGAAGCCTGATTCTCTGCTATGACATGAATACAGATTCTGCGCTGACATAAGGCCAGATTCTCTGTTACGGGACCTCTCTCCTCTGCCTGGGTGCCTGGGCCTAAATGTGTGACAGTGGCCTGTTCCAGTGGTGGGTGACGTGAAGCCTGATTCTCTGCTATGACATGAAGACAGATTCTGCGCTGACATAAGGCCAGATTCTCTGTTACGGGACCGCTCTTCTCTGTCTGGGTGCCGGGGCCTAAATGTGTGACAGTGGCCTGTTCCAGTGGTGGGTGACGTGAAGCCTGATTCTCTGCTATGACATGAAGACAGATTCTGCGCTGACATAAGGCCAGATTCTCTGTTACGGGACCTCTCTCCTCTGCCTGGGTGCCTGGGCCTAAATGTGTGACAGTGGCCTGTTCCAGTGGTGGGTGACGTGAAGCCTGATTCTCTGCTATGACATGAAGACAGATTCTGCGCTGACATAAGGCCAGATTCTCTGTTACGGGACCGCTCTCCTCTGTCTGGGTGCTGGGGCCTAAATGTGTGACAGTGGCCTGTTCCAGTGGTGGGTGACGTGAAGCGAGATTCTCTGCTATGACATGAATACAGATTCTGCGCTGACATAAGGCCAGATTCTCTGTTACGGGACCTCTCTCTTCTGCCTGGGTGCCTGGGCCTAAATGTTTGACAGTGGCCTGTTCCAGTGGTGGGTGACGTGAAGCCTGATTCTCTGCTATGACATGAATACAGATTCTGCGCTGACATAAGGCCAGATTCTCTGTTACGGGACCTCTCTCCTCTGCCTGGGTGCCTGGGCCTAAATGTGTGACAGTGGCCTGTTCCAGTGGTGGGTGACGTGAAGCCTGATTCTCTGCTATGACATGAAGACAGATTCTGCGCTGACATAAGGCCAGATTCTCTGTTACGGGACCGTTCTCCTCTGTCTGGGTGCCGGGGCCTAAATGTGTGACAGTGGCCTGTTCCAGTGGTGGGTGACGTGAAGCCTGATTCTCTGCTATGACATGAAGACAGATTCTGCGCTGACATAAGGCCAGATTCTCTGTTACGGGACCTCTCTCCTCTGCCTGGGTGCCTGGGCCTAAATGTGTGACAGTGGCTTGTTCCAGTGGTGGGTGACGTGAAGCCTGATTCTCTGCTATGACATGAAGACAGATTCTGCGCTGACATAAGGCCAGATTCTCTGTTACGGGACCGCTCTCCTCTGTCTGGGTGCCGGGGCCTAAATGTGTGACAGTGGCCTGTTCCAGTGGTGGGTGACGTGAAGCCTGATTCTCTGCTATGACATGAATACAGATTCTGCGCTGACATAAGGCCAGATTCTCTGTTACGGGACCTCTCTCCTCTGCCTGGGTGCCTGGGCCTAAATGTGTGACAGTGGCCTGTTCCATTGGTGGGTGACGTGAAGCCTGATTCTCTGCTATAACATGAAGACAGATTCTGCGCTGACATAAGGCCAGATTCTCTGTTACGGGACCTCTCTCCTCTGCCTGGGTGCCGGGGCCTAAATGTGTGACAGTGGCCTGTTCCAGTGGTGGGTGACGTGAAGCCTGATTCTCTGCTATGACATGAAGACAGATTCTGCGCTGACATAAAGCCAGATTCTCTGCTATGGCATGAAGAGACTGATTCTCTGCTGACATGAAGCCAGATTCTTTGCTATGGCATGAAGAGACTGATTCTCTGCTGACGTGAAGCCAGATTCTCTGCTATGGGACCTCTGTCCAATTGATATTGGTTCATTTTTTTTTTTTTTTTTTAATTCATTTTCCTATCCACATTTGTTTGCAGGGGATTTACCTACATGTTGCTGCCTTTTGCAGCCCTCTAGCTCTTTCCTGGGCTGTTTTAAAGCCTTTTTAGTGCCGAAAAGTTCGGGTCCCCATTGACTTCAATGGGGTTCGGGTTCGGGACGAAGTTCGGGTCGGGTTCGGATCCCAAACCCGAACATTTCCGGGAAGTTCGGCCGAACTTCTCGAACCCGAACATCCAGGTGTTCGCTTAACTCTAGTTAGGACCGAAATCTCCTGTTTAAGAGGGGATAGAGCTTCGGCCAGGGCCTGCTTAATGAAGCATCTAGAGGCTGGTAAGTGCCGTGAGTTCACTGACTCACCTCCGTCACTTTCATCATCAGATGCGCCTTCATCTGTCTCGGCTAGAGTGCTTTCATCCGCCGGCGCCTTCTTGGATTCTCTGACCGCAGCCGTGCTGGCTTGTTTTTTCAGGTATTTCGCCATCCCTACTCCAGGATTGTGGGATTTGGGCACTGTGGCAGGATCAGTGGTCTTCTGCCCCCTGATCTTTACCATTTTGAAGGTTGTCAGCTAACGTATGCGGGTCCCTTAGCAAGGCAATGTACGGAGCTCAGCAAAGCATGTCCTCGCAGAACAGGTGCAAGCTCCGCCCCCTCATTCGCATGCTTTATTGAATGAATAGCGTTGCCCTTCACTATTCAGTTCATATTATACATCCTCTGCCTTACCGTCTATCCTGCTTGGTTGTCCCCCCTACCTGTGATCTTCCTCTACCTGCCAGACATAAAGACAGGAGCTAATTGGTTCCATTACATTTCTAGTGGGAGAGGTAGTGACTGACATTTTTGCTTAATGTGGGTCCAGCGCATACCTTGCGCGCGCCACGGCCACTACAGTGCCAGGAGGCTCATTGTTTGCTGCACGCACGCCATCAGAGGCGTGCAGCATCTGTAATCAAGTTACATAGTCAGCAATTAGATCAAGTGTACTGGCGTGATTGCTGTGTACCCACCATCAGGGTCGCAGTGTATAGTCTCGGCCGGACACTTAGATCAATGCTCCTGATGAATCACCGACACAAGTCGGAAGGGTAACGCGTCGAGCATTAGCACTGCAAGATATATTTGAAACATGCAGGCTGACTCTCTTCCCGTTACTTGAGCCCCAATAGGGAACATTCCTCCTGCATATTGGTCCTATACAGATATGGGGTACGCACTGTTTATAGGGACTGCAGCCCTGAGGGACTAGTGCAGATACACTCTTAGGACTGCAGCAGGAGTGTTCCTTTGTTTTCCATACTCCTATACACAATAAGGAGTTCTTGTGGTAGGGTCAATTTAGGAACCAGCATAATTAGTGGTCTGAATCAGTTCCAGTTCACCCTATCAGCCTACAGTTGTGTTCAAAATTATTCAACCCCCAATGCTGTAAAGGGTTTTAGGGAATTTAGTGTACATTTGTAATTGTGTTCAGAATGAAATCTTACAAGGACTTTTTAAAGAACCAAATGCAACTAAAATGACATCAATTGTTTTTGTAATACAGTATTAAATGTTTTTTTTGTGATTTCTTCATTGACACAATTATTCAACCCCTTAAAGACTGATGAGAAAAAATTTAACCTTGATGGTCCTGATGGTTTCCAACATTACTGGCATGACAAGCAGATCCCACCTGAGATGTTTTCTACGCGCCACAGTGGAGGGGGCGCCATAATGGTCGGGGGTGCTTTTTCCTTCAGTGGAACAATGGAGCTTCAGGAAGCGCAGGGGCATCAAAAGGCCGCTGGCTATGTCCAGATGTTGCAGAGAGCATTCCTCATGACTGAGGGCCCTCGTCTGTGTGGTAACAACTGGGTTTTTCAACAGGACAACGCTACAGTACACAATGCCCGCAGGACAAGGGACTTTTTCCAGGAGAATAACAGCACTCTTTTGGCCCATTCTGTGTGTTCCCCTGATCTAAATCCAATTGAGAACCTTTGGGGATGGATGGCAAGGGAAGTTTACAAAAATGGACAACAGTTTCAGACAGTAGGTGGCCTTCGTGCGGCCGTCTTTACTACTTGGAGAAATGTTCCCACTCACCTCATGGAAACGCTTGCATCAAGCATGCCGAAACAAATTTTTGAAGTGATTAACAATAATGGCGGAGCTACTCATTACTGAGTTCATGTTTGGAAGTTGGATTTCTGTTTTGGGGGGGTTTAGTTTTTTTTTTTGGTCCTAAACTTTTGATCAGCTGAAAAACAGCCTGTTTTAGTTTATTCGTTGTTTTCATTAAATTGAATGCTCAAAAAATGTTTTGTCTCACTCTTATTTCTTCTTGTTGCATGTTGAAGCTCTACTTGGAACTTTGTTAAGATCCAGCCATGCTAAATATGATTTTTTACCATTTTCCAAGTGGTCTTAAACTTTTGATCAGGACTGTATAATTTCTATATAGTGCATTTGTATTGTGCAGCACTTGTGTGCGGTTCTGCTGAGAAACCGCAGCTATGCAGAGGGACAAACGACATTGGAACAACTAATTGCAACTGGTGTTATATAACAGTTGCCCCCCAAAAAATATGATTGAGGCAGGGGTATGATATACCTAGAATATAATATCTATATAGTGCATTTGTATTGTGCTGCATTTGTGTGCGGTTCTGCTGAGATACCGTAGTTAAACAGAGGGACAAACGACATTGGAACAACTAATTGCAACTGGTGTGATATACCAATTGCCCCCCAAAAAAACTGATTAAGGGGTTCAATATACCTGCTTCCACAAATACAGGGAGTGCAGAATTATTAGGCAAGTTGTATTTTTGAGGATTAATTTTATTATTGAACAACAACCATGTTCTCAATGAACCCAAAAAACTCATTAATATCAAAGCTGAATATTTTAGGAAGTAGTTTTTAGTTTGTTTTTAGTTTTAGCTATTTTAGGGGGATATCTGTGTGTGCAGGTGACTATTACTGTGCATAATTATTAGGCAACTTAACAAAAAACAAATATATACCCATTTCAATTATTTATTTTTACCAGTGAAACCAATATAACATCTCAACATTCACAAATATACATTTCTGACATTCAAAAACAAAACAAAAACAAATCAGTGACCAATATAGCCACCTTTCTTTGCAAGGACACTCAAAAGCCTGCCATCCATGGATTCTGTCAGTGTTTTGATCTGTTCACCATCAACATTGCGTGCAGCAGCAACCACAGCCTCCCAGACACTGTTCAGAGAGGTGTACTGTTTTCCCTCCTTGTAAATCTCACATTTGATGATGGACCACAGGTTCTCAATGGGGTTCAGATCAGGTGAACAAGGATGCCATGTCATTAGATTTTCTTCTTTTATACCCTTTCTTGCCAGCCACGCTGTGGAGTACTTGGACGCGTGTGATGGAGCATTGTCCTGCATGAAAATCATGTTTTTCTTGAAGGATGCAGACTTCTTCCTGTACCACTGCTTGAAGAAGGTGTCTTCCAGAAACTGGCAGTAGGACTGGGAGTTGAGCTTGACTCCATCCTCAACCCGAAAAGGCCCCACAAGCTCATCTTTGATGATACCAGCCCAAACCAGTACTCCACCTCCACCTTGCTGGCGTCTGAGTCGGACTGGAGCTCTCTGCCCTTTACCAATCCAGCCACGGGCCCATCCATCTGGCCCATCAAGACTCACTCTCATTTCATCAGTCCATAAAACCTTAGAAAAATCAGTCTTGAGATATTTCTTGGCCCAGTCTTGACGTTTCAGCTTGTGTGTCTTGTTCAGTGGTGGTCGTCTTTCAGCCTTTCTTACCTTGGCCATGTCTCTGAGTATTGCACACCAGTGATGTTGCAGCTCTGAAATATGGCCAAACTGGTGGCAAGTGGCATCTTGGCAGCTGCACGCTTGACTTTTCTCAGTTCATGGGCAGTTATTTTGCGCCTTGGTTTTTCCACACGCTTCTTGCGACCCTGTTGACTATTTTGAATGAAAGCTTGATGATCACGCTTCAGAAGCTTTGTAATTTTAAGAGTGCCTAATAATTATGCACACCTAATATAGGGTGTTGATGTCATTAGACCACACCCCTTCTCATTACAGAGATGCACATCACCTAATATGCTTAATTGGTAGTAGGCTTTCGAGCCTATACAGCTTGGAGTAAGACAACATGCATAAAGAGGATGATGTGGTCAAAATACTCATTTGCCTAATAATTATGCACTCCCTGTATTTTCTTCTAAAGGGACTTTGTCACAGGGTCATTTTGAAAATGACAGGCAGATGAAGAGGCAGGCCATTCCGCAGGGGTGGTAGAAGTCGGGCTAGTGCACCAGACCGAAGCCTAAGTGGGAAGTTGGAGAAGATGCGTGCACCAGAGTTGGTTGAGTGGCTCACTCAGCCTTCCGCTTCTGCACCCTCCTCATCCTCTGTATCTGCACCCTCCTCACTCTCTGCTGTGTGCACCCACAAAGACACCACCACCACCATAGCCCCTCCACTCGAGTCAGAGGAATTATTTTCCCATCATTTCCCAGACCTTACCGATGCGCAGCCATTCTTGGCATTGGATGAGGAAGAGATGGTAGCAATGGCCGCCACCCAGCAGTCTGACGACAGTACCCAGATCAGCCCAAGGAGGGTGGTACTTGCTGTTGCTGCCTACACCGAGATCTCTAATATCAGTGGTGGTGAAGCTGACGATGATGACGTGTCGATGGATGTCACGTGGGTGCCCTCAAGAGAGGAAGAGGATGGGAGTTCAGAGGGAGAGACGAAGCAGCAGATAGGGAGGAGAAGGAGGAGAAGCAGGCAGAACTCACAGTGCACAGGAGACAAAAAATCAGACTGCAAATGTATCTGGAGCAAGCCACCCACAATGCACGGTCACATCTGGCGCTCCCAGGACGCTGGCACATGGCTCCGCAGTGTGGGCTTTTTTTAACTTGTCAGCTGCTGATAATAGTGTTGCCATCTGCAGCCTGTGCTGTCAACGCATAAGTCGCAGTAATCCCAACACTCACTTAGGGACGACCGCCTTAAGAAGGCACCTGGCCTCCCATCACCGAGACCAGTAGGAGCAAGGCTGTCAGAACCCACAAAGCCAGACTCCTAGTGCTCCACCTCCTTACTCTTCTCCTCTCTCTTCCCATTTGTCCTCCACTCCACCTTTCACCATGCCGTCGTCGCTTCCGTAGCCCAAATGTTCGAGCGTAAAAAAATTATGACGCTGGATAATCCTCTTGCTCAATGTCTGACTGCTGGCTTGTCGGAACTGCTAGCCCGCCAACTTCTGCCATATAAATTGGTGGACTCGGAGGCCTTTAGAAAATTTGTGGCCATTGGCACACCGCAATGGAAGGTCCCCAGAAGGAAATATTTCTCCCAGAATGGCATCCCAATGCTATATGGCCATGTTCAGCAGCAAGTGAATGTATCTCTGGCACACAGTGTTGGTGCCAAGATACATCTGACCACAGACACGTGCTCTAGAAAACACGGACAGGGAAGGTACATAACTTTTACTGCCCACTGAGTAAACCTTCTGACAGCCGTCAAGCATGTAATCAGTGGCACCCGTGTGGATTTGGTGTTACCGCCACGGATTTCATGCAGGACTACCTCTTCTTATCCTCCTCCTACTCCATCCTCCGTCTCCTCCTCGGCTGACTCCTCCTTTTCCACTGCTACCACCTCTTCCGCTGCACCCATCAAGCTCCCCAGAACCTATTCGACGTGCTAGGAGAGACGTTGCCATGCTGTGTTGCGGCTGTTGTGCCTGGAAGCCAAAAACCACACCGGTCCTGCACTGCTTTCAGCTCTGCGGTCACAGGCTGATCAGTGTCTAACCCCACTCAATTTGACAGTTGGTAAAGTGGTGTGCGACAACGGTGCCAATCTGCTGGGGTCCAGGACGTCTGGCGGCAGGCCAGGAAAATCTCTGGCCATTTTAAAAGATCTTCAGCGGCGACACCACTTGCCCGTCAGATGCCTGATTTGTGACTACCCGACACGCTGGAACTCCACCTTGTATATGCTTGATAGGCTTCTCCAGCAGAAACATGCCGTTAACGACTACCTGTACGAACTCTACGGCAGGACAGGTTCTGGGGAGCTTGGTTTTTTTCACTGTGTCAGTGGCTGCTTATGCGCGACGCATGCAGACTTCTGCGGCCATTTTATGAGATCACTAAACTGGTCAGTCGCAGCCAGGGTGCCATCAGTGACATCGTACCTTACACTGTCTTTCTGGAGTGCGCATTGCGTTGTGTCATTAATCAAGCTGTAGAGGAGCAGGTGCAAAAAGATGAGGAAGTCGCAATACTAAATGAATTCCCCGGGGAGCTACTCCATCTGAGACAAGTCAGCAGGAGTCTGAAAAGGAGTCAGAGGAGGATGGTGCGTGGGGGGAGGAGGAGGAGGAGAAGCAAGATGAGCAGGCTTTAAACTTTTCTGGGATCCCTGGTGTTGTCTGTGGCTGGGGGGAGGAGACCGAGGACGACATTATCCTGGACGATGAGCAGGAGCCAGGCCATTCCACTGTTTCCAATTTAGTGCAAATGGGGGCCTTCATGCTCCAGTGTTTGGAGAGGGACCCCGGTATAAAACTCATAAAGGGCAAGGACCAGTACTGGGTGGCAACGTACTTATACCCCCGGTACAAATACAAAATGGCGGACATGTTACCAGCATCACAGAGGGCTTTTAGAATGCAGCACTTCCAGGCCTTGCTTCAAGAAATGCTGCATTCTGCTTTTGCGGGCTCTGGCAGAGGAATTTTAATTCACAGACAAACAGTTGTGGATACCAATAATACAGCGCATGCAAGAAGAGGGCGGTTTGAAGATGTGTTGGTCACTTCGGATATGAGATAATTCTTGCAGCCAACCCATCGACACCCGCCCTCCGGATCCAACCTCAGGGAATGCTTAGACCGACAGGTGTCTGACTACATCAGGTTAACGGCTGATGTGGATGCTCTGAGAAGCGAGGTACCCCTGGACTACTCGGTGTGCAGGCGTGACCTGTGGCCAGAGCTGGCACAATTTGCCATGGAACTCTTGGCTTGCCCCTCGTCCAGTGTCCTGTCCGAAAGGACTTTCAGCGCAGCAGGAGGGATCGTGACCGATAAGCGCACTCGCCTAGCTTGATGAGGCATGGATCTCGGAGGAATTCAACACATGTGACAAGTCGACCACGTTTAATTGAATTTTAGGTAAATACAGCAGCATAAAAGGCCTTTTCTGTCCGTTGAATGCCTAATGTTTTTGGCCTCGGAGGAATTCAACACCTGTGACGACCACGTGTTTCAACTATTATCATTAGTGGTTTTTTTCAAGAGGGGGGATTTCGTTAGCCATGTTTTTAATCCAATTTTATATTTTTAGTTGTTTTAAAAATATGTATTTGACCTTTATTTGTAGTGGCCTTCAGTAAAATTGATATCCATTGACCGTCTAATAGACCTCCAGCCACATAATCACTTGATATTTTCTGTACGCTGAATGCATAATTTTTGGGGCCTGTAGTCCACTGGCCTGCTGTAAAATTGATATCCAATGACCGTGTAATCAACTTCCAGCCAGTCACATACTTACCTGTTCTTTTCTGTCCACTGAATGCATAATTTTTTGGGCCTGTAGTTCACTGGCCTGCTGTAAAATTGATATCCAATGACCGTGTAATCTACCTTTAGCCAGCCACATACTTACTTGTTCTTTTCTGTCCGCTGAATGCATAATTTTTGGGGCCTGTAGTCCACTGGCCTGTTGTAAAATTGATATCTAATGACCGTGTAATCTACCTCCAGCCAACCTCATACTTACTTGTTCTTTTCTGTCCGCTGAATGCATAATTTTTGGGGCCTGTAGTCCACTGGCCTGCTGTAAAATTGATATCCAATGACCATGTAATCTGCCTCCAGCCAGCCACATGCTTACTTGTTCTTTTCTGTCCGCTGAATGCATAATTTTTGGGGCCTGTCGTCCACTGGCCTGCTGTAAAATTGATATCCAATGACCATGTAATCTACCTACAGCCAGCCACATACTTACTTGTTCTTTTCTGTCCGCTGAATGCATCATTTTTGGGGCCTGTAGTCCACTAGCCTGCTATAAAATTGATATCCAATTACCATGTAATCTACCTCTAGCCCTCATACTTACTTGTTCTTTTCTGTCCGCTGAATGCATAATTTTTGGGGCCTGTAGTCCACTGGCCTGTTGTAAAATTGATATCCAATGACCGTGTAATCTGCCTCCAGCCAGCCTCATACTTACTTGTTATTTTCTGTCCGCTGAATGCATAATTTTTGGGGCCTGTCGTCCATTGGCCTGCTGTAAAATTGATATCCAATGACAATGTAATCTGCCTCCAGCCAGCCACATACTTACTTGTTCTTTTCTGTCCGCTGAATGCATAATGTTTGGGCCTGTAGTCCACTGGCCTGCTGTAAAATTGATATCCAATGACCGTGTAATCTACCTCTAGCCACATACTCTTTTCTGTACCTTTGAATGAATAATTTTTGGGGTCTCGGAGCAATTCTACACCAGTGAAGATCACGAGTTATCGAATTTCAACTATTATCATTAGGGTTTTTTTCAAGAGGGGGGGTTCCGTTAGCCATGTTTTTAATCCAATTTTATATTTTTAGTTCTTTTAAATATATGTATTTCACCTGTATTTGTACTGGCCTGCAGTAAAATTGATATCCATTGACTGTGTAATATACCTTCAGCCACATAATCACTTGATCTTTTCTGTCTGGTGAATGCCTAATGTTTGGGGCCTGTAGTCCAGTGGCCTACTGTAGTCCAGTGGCCTACAGTAAAATTTTTATCCATTGACCACATAATGTACCTCGAGCCACATAATCATTTATGTCAGGTGAATGCCTAATTTTTAAGACCCGTACTCCCGTGGCCTAAAATAAAAATTTTCTAGGCCTCAACAGGGCACATTTCAGAGAATTTCCCTTTAAGACGCATAAAAATGTCCCCTGATTAAGATACATATTTTTTGCTGGAATTTTTGTAATTGATCCCCATCTAGTATGTCACTGTCCATGTTGTGGGACTATTTGTGCACTTCTACTAAGTATTTGGTGGCTGCAAATATGAGCTGAAGGTTTTTCAGGTTCGCCTGCCATTAATGTGAATGGGGCCCTCCGCGAACATTTGATCGCATTCGCGAACCGTTCCGGCTGATGTTCGTCCATCACTAGCAATGACTAAAACAAAGCAATAGCTGATCTTAAGGAGACCAGCTAAATAAGACACCATGGAGACTCATTTAAGAGTCTCTACACAGCAATCCAAAATGCAAAGCTCCCTGGGAAACAGTAATATGCAAAATAACTGTGGAGCCCCAGTTATGGGTCTTCAACACAGAGAAAGTCAGATATCCTCCAAAGGAAGGAAAACCAAGCAAAGGGGTGTCTCCATTACAGAGATCACCAGATCCACCATATTAAGTGGCCCCTATGTCAAGATCCCACTCTTTTACAAGCTTTAAGGATGTGACGGGGAAGACCTAAGACAGTTATCCATCCACACACAGCTGTTTCGGTGTGTTGCATCTCAACAGTGTGGAGTAGGATTCTGGCTAACCAGGAGCAATGCCTTGGAGACTACTCAAACAAAACAATAGCTGATCTTAAGGAGACCAGCTAAATAAAACACTGTGGAGACTCATTTAAGAGTCTAAACACAGCAATCCAAAATGCAAAGCTCCCTGGGAAAGAGTAATATGCAAAATAACTGTGGAGCCCCAGTTATGGGTCTTCAACACAGAGAAATCCAGATATCCTTCTAAGGAAGGAAAACCGAGCAAAGGGGTGTCTCCATTACAGAAATCACCAGATCCACCATATCAAGTGGACGCTATGTCAAGATCCCGCTCTTTTACAAGCTTTAAGGATGTGACAGGGAAGACCTAAGCCAGTTATCCATCCACAGACAGCTGTTTCAGGGTGTTGCCCCTCATCAGTGTGGAGTAGTGTTGATCACGAATATTCAAATTGCGAATTTTAATCGCGAATATCGGCACTTTGAGAATTCACGAATATTTAGAATATCGCTAAATATATTCGTAATCACGAATATTAGATTTTTTTTCAAATACCAGTTCATGCGAATTTTATGTGAATACAAGAAAATAATGCCTGGAGATTATGAATTCGCAAATTCTCAAATATATGGCAAATATTCACCCAAATATTTGCAAAATATCGTGAATTCAAATATTGCCCCTGCCGCTCATCACTAGTGTGCAGTAGGATTCTGGCTAACGTGGAGCAATGCCTTGGAGACTACTCAAACAAAACAATAGCTGATCTTAAGGAGACCAGCTAAATAAAACACTGTGGAGACTCATTTAAGAGTCTAAACACAGCAATCCAAAATGCAAAGCTCCCAAGGAAACAGTAATATGCAAAATAACTGTTGAGCCCCAGTTATGGGTCTTCAACACAGAGAAAGCCAGATATCCTTCTAAGGAAGGAAAACCGAGCAATAGGGTGTCTCCATTACAGAGATCACCAGATCCACCATATTAAGTGGCCCCTATGTCAAGATCCCGCTCTTTTACAAGCTTTAAGGATGTGACGGGGAAGACCTAAGCCAGTTATCCATCCACGGACAGCTGTTTCAGGGGGTTGCCCCTCATCAGTGTGGAGTAGGATTCTGGCTAACCAGGAGCAGTAGTCCCAAAGGCATTGCTCCTGGTTAGCCAGAATCCTACTCCACACTGATGAGGGGCAACCCCCCGAAACAGCTGTCTGTGGATGGAAAACTGGCTTAGGTCTTCCCCGTCACATCCTTAAAGCTTGTAAAAGAGCGGGATCTTGACATAGGGGCCACTTAATATGGTGGATCTGGTGATCTTTGTAATGGAGACACACCTTTGCAGCAACTGATGGAGGGGGAGCCTTCTGCACTCACGTTCCACTGCCTTGGATGCTGTGGCAGGGTGGGGGGGTAGGAGCAGTTTCAACTCAATCAGCAGCAACTTGAGTCTAGAGTCGCTGATGAGCAGCTTTCTTCACCTGCCTAGTGTAGAAACTACTCACCAGCAGCAGCAGCTAGACCTGGAACAGGGCATGAACCAGCAGGTGGTGGTATACTTGGACAGCACCCTGCCACCCCATATTGAAGATCCGCTGGACTACTGGGTAGCCAAACTGGATTTGTGGCCGCAACTGGCAGAGTTTGCCCTGAAAAAGCTGTCCTGCCCGGCTAGTAGTGTGTCATCAGAGTGGGTGTTTAGTGCGACGGGGTCCATAGTTACCTCAAGAAGAACTTTCCTGTCCACCCAAAATGTGGAGAGACTGACCTTTGTCAAGATGAATCAGGCATGGATCAGCCCGGATTTCCACCCACCAATGCCTGATGCATCAGACTAGATCATCAATGTTGCCACACCTACACTTTGACAAAAGAGATCAGTTTCTTCTGGCTACCTGCCTCAGCTACTATTCTGATGCTTCCACCCGCCTGGTATTGCCACCCACCTCCCCACTCTGTCACTCTGTGGTCTCCTGATGCTGCTGCCACCTCCACACTATGTCACCTTGACACTCTGTGGTCTCCTGATGCTGCTGCCACCTTCACACTATTTTACCTTGCCACTCTGTGGTCTCCTGATCCTGTTGCCACCTCCACACTGTCAACTTGCTACTCTGTGGTCTCCTGATACTGTTGCCACTCTGTGGTCTCCTGATGCTGCTTGCTACTCTATGGTCTCCTGATGCTGCTGCCACCTCAACACTATGTCACCTTGCCACTCTGTGGCCTCCTGATGCTGCTGCTGCCACCTCCACACTCTGTCATTGTTCCACTGTGTGGTCTCCTCATGCTGCTGACACTTCTACACTGTCATTGTGCCACCCTGTGGCCTCCTCCTGATGCTGCTGCTGCCGCCACCGCCAGACTCTATCATTGTGCCACTCTGTGGTCTCCTCATGCTGCTGCTGCTGCCACATCCTCACTGTCATTGTGCCATGCTGTGGCTTCCTCATGATGATGCTGCTGCTGCCACCACCTCCACATTTCATCATTGTGCCACTCTGTGGCCTCCTGATGATGCTGCTGCCACCTCCACAATCTGTCATTGTGCCACCCTGTGCCCTCCTCATGATGCTGCTGCGACCTCCACACTCTGTCATTGTGCCACTCTGTGGTCTCATGTTGCTGCCACCTCCACACTGTCATTGTGCCACCCTGTGGCCTCCTTCTGATGCTGCTGACTCTGCTACCTCCACAATCTGTCATTGTGCCACTCTGTGCTTTCCTGATGCTGCTTCTGCCACCTCCACACTGTCATTGTGCCACTCTGTGGCCTCTTATTGATGCTGCTGCCACCTCCAGACTCTGTCATTGGGCCACTATGTGATCTCCTAATGCTTCTTCCACCTCACCACTATGTCATAGGGCCACTCTGTGGACTTCTCATGCTGTTCCAAACCTTCCCACTTCATGACTGGGCCACTATTTTGCCTTTTGGCCTGGCTGACATCATCATTTATTTGACCCTTCTACTGATCTATCATAAGGAGCGAAAAATAAGACGCACACCGGATCCTGTCTATGTAACAGCTGTAAGGCCTGCATGACATGGTCCTTATTTTGCATCACAATTGGCTTATGATTTGGTAGCCAAAAGCAGGAGTGGGTACAAAGTACAGAAGACATGCAAATATTCCATTCACGTGTCATCTCTGTTTTGGATTCACTCCTGTTTTTTTGGGCTTTAGCAATACTAATGGATTACTGACCAAATGCTGACCGAGTGAAGGCAGATGCTCTACAGACAGGATCCGTTTTTTGGGGGTTATTGTTCTGACAGATAAGAGGAAGGGTAAAATAATCTGTGATGTCAACTCAAACTTACTGCTGACACCCTCTCCACTCAGTCGGGGGGGGGCTCTACTTGTATAAGCGTTTAATAGAACAGGTTCTGTAGACATCTATGTGGAATCAGCTAACGACGGTGTAAAAGGAGTGTGCTTCTTCTTGATGATAAAATTGACCTGTAAGGCTGAGTTCAAACTTGAGTTATTTGGTCAGTTTTGGCCCTGTAATTGGCCACGAATAAATTCGAATCAAAAGGACATTTTTTCGAAAAATTCTGCGAACTGGCCGAATCGAATTTCTGAAAAATTCACTCATCCCTAATTATAAGGTCACATTTTCTTGCAAAGTTTGAACATAGCGGTATAAGACATCTTGTGCCCTCTCCATAGTATTCACCCTCTCAGCCATACTTTTAACATAATTGCGTACAGCAGCAATTTCAGCTTTACAAGTCTCTCTGACCTCTGAGATTAGGGTTTTAAAGTCAGCTTTAGTGGGTAAAAGATAATTATAGAGAGACTTACTGTCCCCTGATAGAGCAGGAATCCCAACAGAGGCCTCTGATAGTGGGCTGTATCCCAATCTTCTGAAGGGGGGTCCATATAAGAGAGAGACAGAGTAGCCCCAGGGATTCTTAAGGGGGAGGGACCAGTCAGATCTAGCGGGCAGTGCGGTGGAACGCAGTTTTGCCGGCATGGTGGTGAAGAGAGCGGTATTGACCAATGTAGACTGTCCGATCCCCTGAAGACGCCAGGTTAGCTGACAAAACATGTCGGGGGACAGTCATTGAGGGTGTTTTTAGAGCAGGGGTGTAGCCTATTAATATCGAGTGTATTCAGCATTATGGAGTGTATTCAGCAATAAGTGTACTCAGCCTAACACAAGTGTATTCAGCATAATAATGGAGTGTATTTGGCATCAAGTGTATTCAGCATAAGAATAGGGGAGAGTCTGCAGCTAGTGCTCAGCTTTCAGACCCTTATTGAATTACAGTCCAGATAGTAAACTGAGTATAAATTAATCCATTAACAAAAAATAGGCAACACAACTGATAGTTTTTAAATGGGTAGATTTAATGGTCTGTAATAATTATTTAGCTGTAATAAAAGTTAGGTTTTATGGGAGTGAAAGGCATATGTCAAGATAAGGCAAAAACTGTCTTAGGACTATTGGCAAATTATGTACTGACCGAAGAGCACGTGGTGAGAACATGGCGTCTGGGCTGTGGTGCAGGAGACTGCTATGACAGGTGGAATTCAGAAGCCAAAGGAGAGAGGCTAGCCAGGAATGGTGACCTCCTCACTGGGTGGACACTAGGATCATCCAGGAGAGGTCAGGGCAAAATGATATTGCGTCTGGCAGAGCAGTGAAGATATTCATCCAAAGTGTGAGATGCAGGGCTATTGGTAGTGGCGTAACTAGAGTTCCATGGGCCGCAGGTCAAACTTTGGATCGGGGGCCCCCAATACCCCGCCCCCCTTTTACTTTTTTGCCCTCCTCTGTCAATGTATATATTTCATTTTTTGCCCCCCTCTCTCAATGTATATATTTCATTTTTTGCCCCCTCTCTCAATTTATATATTTCATTTTTTGGCCCCCTATATATTTCATTTTGCCCCCCCCCCCGACTAATGAATGATTTGCTGCCAGACTTCCAGTTCCCCGCCCTGCCCTCATATGACCCACCTTTCTGAATCCAGGGTTAGGTAGTTAATTATATGCCGCCACTGCCAGGTGCCCTCTCTCCCCCCAGTATGAAGCTGGTGTGGACATACGTAAAAAAATAAAAATTCTTACCTACTCTGTTCCGCTCCGTCCGTCTGTACTCGCGTGCTGCCAGCTGTGGCCTTCAGTGAGGTGTCACATCATAAGTTCTCTGTGGTGCTGCGTCATTCCGTCATCCTGTGTTCCTGAGAGACCCGTGACCTCAGTGCCAGGTCTCACGCTGTCACAGAATAAATTGACAGTGTGTGAGAGTCTGGTGGCACAGCGCCGGGCGGAGAGGGAATGGGTGGGTATGGGTTTTGTTGGGGATGTGTGCAGTAGCGCAGCCAGGAAATTAAGTAGGCCCGATGGAGACTGGCCATTAAAAGCAATTGTGGGGCTGTGGGCACCCTCTCCCGCCGGACCCGGTCGCGGTCTCTGTGACCATGATCATTACACCCCTGGCTGTTGGGGGTCATAGCAGGCAGGGTCCTCTGGGTCCACATGTCCGACTGGCCACTTTAGTCATTTCAGGAGAGCAGCAAGGGGCCTGCAGGGGGTGCGGGGCCCCGTTCTTGTGATCGGTGGGGGTCTCAGTGGTAGGACCCCCACCAATCTGATAGTTATCCCCTATTCTGTGGATGGGGGATAACTTTTACCTACTGGAATATCCCTTTAAGATATTCTTTCCAAGCACTAAGCAACACCCACACCTGATTTTCAACCACTTTTAACCCCTTCACGACAAAGTGGATGAGATATTAAACAAATGTTTTCCAAAGACTGTCAATTTATGCCTTGTCTGCTCAAGAATTTACTAATGTAACTGACATATTGTAATTACAATCTGCAGCTAGGTAACTGAGGAAAGATAATTACTTCAGAGTGGCTGAAAAGAGCGAGAACGTGGGGGAGGAGGAGTGTACTGTAAGTAATCCCTAAGCAAGCATCTCATGCTGACAATGGTAACCTTCCAGCAGATGGATGTGGAGGGGGACCACAAAGCACAGTGATTTGGAGTGAAAGCAATGGAATACAAGTCCTGTGATTGTTGTACAGTAAGGCCACTTTCACACAATCAGTGTTTTTGTTCAGTATTAGTGTTGATCGAGCCCCAAAGTGCTCGGGTACTCGAGTAGAACACTTTGGGATGCTCGTGTGCTCTACAGAGCACACAAGCACAATGGAAGTCAATGGGAGAACCCGAGCATTAAACCAGGCACCCCCTGCTCTAAAGAGGGGAGGATGTCTGGTTTATAAAAAAGAGGTCCGAAATTGATGGAAACACCACTGAAATGGTTCGGGAACAGCATGGGGAGGATGCTTGGATGCATCTTAGACTCCCAGGTCACTGCTCGGAACGATGTTGTCCGAGTAGTACGCCACTTTTACAGACTGACAATAATATGCACCAAACCGAAGATAAAATCGATTTTAGAGGAAAAATTGTTAGGAAACATTCTTTCCTGTATATTTACTGTATATAATGTGCAAGTGCTGTCAAAAATTACAAGGAAGAGGCACTCCGATACAACCTGTATATCACATAAAGGAGGGCCTCATTCACATTGTGGTACAATTGTTCAGGTAGTGGGACTCCTACACTCATAAAGCCTATGCAGTAAGTGAAAGGGCTGCCAAAAATTACAAGGAACCGGCACTCCAATACATGCTTTATTACCAGGGCCGTCTTTACCAAGGGGCAAAAGGGGCAGCTGCCCCGGGCCCAGTTGCTCCTGAGGGGCCCAAGGCAGCTGCCTCTTGAGCCCTGCTAGCCACTGCCCCGGGTGTCAGGCTGTCAGCTACACAGGAGGTGCTGCGATGCCTGCCGGCACTGAGTCCAGCCAGCCTACTGTGAGAGCTCAGCTGTGATCTAGGACCTTAGATGACATCATCACCATGTGACCAGTAACCTAGCAATATTACTGGTCACATGGCTATGAGGTCATCACAGGTCCTATCAGGAGTGTTGCATCAGAAAAAGGTGACAGGGGCTGTTATACTAATATACTGTAAACTACTGTATAGTGGGGTGCTGTATAGTGTGGGGGCCTGTATACTGTGGGGGGGGGGGCCTGTATACTGTGTGGGCCTGTATACTGTGGGGGGCCTGCATACTGTGGGGGGCCTGTATACTGTGTGGGGGCCTGTATACTGTGTGGGGGGCTGTATACTGTGGGGGGGCCTGTATACTGTGGGGGGCCTGTATACTGTGGGGGGGCCTGTATACTGTGGGGGGCCTGTATACTGTGGGGGGCCTGTATACTGTGGGGGGGCCTGTATACTGGGGGGGGGGGCTGTATACTATGGGGGGGGCTGTATACTGTGGGGGGCCTGTATACTGTGGGGGGGCTGTATACTGTGGGGGACCTGTATACTGTGGGGGGCTTGTATACTATGGGGGGCCTGTATACTGTGGGGGGCTGTATACTGTGGGGGGCTGTATACTGTGGGGGGCTGTATACTGTGGGGGGCCTGAATAGTGTGGGGAACCTGAATAGTGTGGGGGGGGGCCTGTATAGTGTGGTGTGCTATACTGCTGTACTGTATAGTGTGGGGTGCTGTATCGTGTATAGTTTGGGGTGCTGTATACGGTGAGGTGTTATACTGCTCTACTGTATACTGTGGGCTGCTATACTGCTCTACTATATACTGTGGGGTACTGTATAGTGTGGGGTGCTATACTGCATACTGTGTGGTGCTGTATACTATAGGGTGCTATACTGCATACTGTGGGTTGCTGTATACTATAGGGTGCTATACTGCATACTGTGGGATGCTGGGGTGCACTGTAACACTAGGGTAAGCTGAGCCCCGATCTCCTTCCTGCAGAGCGGTGCCCACTTCCAGCCTGAGCCCAGCTGCCCAGAGCACTGATCCTGAGCCACTGGAGTCTTCAGAACTGGAAGTATTTACAGTCATTCACTGTACTCTACCAGATGTGTGTTTTTTTTGTGTGTGTTGTGGTGGAGGGCGTGATTGCCTGCTAAGGTGTGGGAAGGCGGGATCCAGGGGGCCCAAGTAAATTTTTGCCCAGGGTCCAATCAATATTAAAGACGGCCCTGTTTATTACACATAAAGGAGGGCATCATACACACCCTTGGAAAACTATGATTGCTGGCCTGCTGGTGACCCTCAAAAGCATTAGGATCAAGGGCCTGCTGGTGACCCTCTAAAACATAAGAGGCGAGGACCTGTTGCTGATCTGACCTTTTAAAAATTCAGGGGTGAGGGTCTGCTGCTGAGATTACCCTCTAAAACATTAGCGGCGAGGGCCTGCTGCTGATCTGACCATCTAAGATATTATGAGTGAGGGTCTGCTGCTGATCTGACTATCTAAAAAATTAGGGGTGAGGGTCTGCTGCTGAGATGACCCTCTAAAACATTAGGAGGGAGGGCAGCCTAATAAGCATGTTGATATGATGGAGGAGGAGGATGAGAAAAGGAAGATTGAACCATATACCCTTTTTTGTGGTGGAAGGGGTGCATGGGAATATGAGTCAACCTGTCAGCATTTTCAGTTGACAGGCAAATGTGCTTATCAGTTATTATGCCCCAAGCAGCACTAAATACCTGCTCTGAAAATACGCTTTCAGCAGGGCAGGCCAGCCCCTTCAAGGCGTAGAGTGCCAGTTTGGACACCCAATAGTTGTAAGGCAGACAGGGATCATTGAGGACGCTGACACGGTCTGCTACGTACTCCTTCACCATATTCCAAAACTTTTCCCTCCTTGTGACACTAGGCCGCGCATCAGGGTGAGGGTGCTAGCGAAGTGTCATGAAACTGTCCCAGGCCAGTGTTGCCCTGCCTCTGTAGGAACTGCTGTGTGTTCCCCTCGTCTCCCCTCCTCGGTTGCCCAAGGAGCTATGGACTCTGCTGCCAGGGTTGTCAGCTGGAAAGTTTTGGAGCAATTTTTCCACAAGGACCTTCTGGTATTGCACCATTTTGCTAGTCCTCTCCACCACAGGAATGAGAGATGAGAAGTTATCTTTGTAGGCGGGGGTCGAGAAGAGTGAACAACCAGTAATCAATGTTGGCCAAAATACGTATAACGTGAGGGTCATGGGAAAGGCAGCATAACATAAAGTCACTAAACCAAACAAACATTGGACACCTCCACACATAGATATTTTACAAACTTAGTAATTTATTAAAGATGATATCATAAAAAATATCTGCAACAGCAGACTGTAGTGCACAGGGCAAATATTTAAGCAAATTTTTTATTAAAGAATGATATCAAACATATAGAACAGCATAATTACCGTATTTTTCGCCCTATAAGATGCACCGGCCCATAAGACGCACCTAGGTTTTTGGGGAGGAAAATAAGAAAAAAATAATTTTAAACCAAAAGGTGTGCTTTTGGTGGGTTTGGAACTAATGGTGGTCTGTTGATGACGGACACTGTTATGGGGGGATCTGTGGATGACGGACACTGTTATGGGGGGATCTGTGGATGACGGACACTGCTATGGGGGGATCTGTGGATGACGGACACTGTTATGGGGGGGATCTGTGGATGACGGACACTGTTATGGGGGGATCTGTGGATGACGGACACTGTTATGGGGGGATCTGTGGATGACGGACACTGTTATGGGGGGATCTGTGGATGACGGACACTTATGGGGGATCTGTGGATGACGGACACTTATGGGGGGATCTGTGGATGACGGACACTTATGGGGGGGATCTGTGGATGACGGACACTTATGGGGGGGATCTGTGGATGACGGACACTTATGGGGGGATCTGTGGATGACGGACACTTATGGGGGGGATCTGTGGATGACGGACACTTATGGGGGGGATCTGTGGATGACGGACACTTATGGGGGGGATCTGTGGATGACGGACACTTATGGGGGGGATCTGTGGATGACGGACACTTATGGTGGGATCTGCGGAAGACGGACACTTATGGGGGGGATCTGTGGATGACGGACACTTATGGGGGGATCTGTGGATGACGGACACTTATGGGGGGATCTGTGGATGACGGACACTGTTACAGGGGGGGGGATCTGTGGCTGGCACTGTTACAGGGGGGGATCTGTGGATGGCACTGTTATATATGTGCCATCCACAGACCCCCCACCCCATAACAGTGCCACCCACAGTGCCCCCCCCAGCCCATAACAGTGCCATCCACAGACCCCCACCCCTTAACTGTGCCATCCACAGATTCCGTGTGCCCCCCCCCCGCCGCATACAAATATAAAATGTATTATTGAATTAAAATTTATTAAACATGCCCCCCTCACTCCTAATAGTACCGTATATCCGAATTTCTTCTGTATAATGCCGGCAGGCGGGCCGGGCGGCCGGCACATCCCTCAGTGACGTCACTTGTCTGCGCCGCCTGCTTCATTCATAAAGGAGGCGGCGCAGGCACGTGACATCAGGGAGTTACGCTGCCGCCCGCCCGTCCTGCCGGCATTATACAGAAGAAATTAGGATATACGGTACTATTAGGAGTGAGGGGGGCATGTTTAATAACTTTTAATTCAATAATACATTTTATATTAGTATACCGGAGTGGTGGGGCGGGGCTATAGTACAGTGACCGCACCGCCCCACCGCTATTGCCGGCCCCCAGCTCCTCCTCCCAGTCACTCCCGTCCAGCGATGTTAAACTGTCAGCATTCGCCCCATAGGACGCAGGGGCATTTTCCTCCCATTTTTGGGGAGGAAAAAGTGCGTCTTATGGGGCGAAAAATACGGTAAATACTGGAGTAAGCAGCAGATAAGAACAGACAGTAAAGGACTGATGGACCCAGGGGAGGGCCGAGGGGTCGGCCACAGCAAAGATTCTGGCTAAAAAAAAAGTAAAAATAATTCTAGTGATAATAATAATAAACAAGACTGCCAGCAAGAGGCAAAAAAACAGAGTATTAAATAAACCTGTTTCAAAGAAACTAGGTACAAGTATCCACAAGCTGGCAGCCAAAAGTAAACAGACAAAAAAGAATAAAAGTGTACTACCAGATGCTGCGTGTTGGCCCCTCGGTCACACCCTGGGTCCATCAGTCCTTTACTGTCTGTTATTATCTGCTGCTTACTCAGCCACCAGGAAAAATAGTGGCAGCTGGGGAGTGAGTAACGAGGGACTCAGTGTCCACAAGCCTAAATGGCAACATTTCCAGGGCCATCAATTTGGAAAGGTGAGCATTTAGTGCTATGGCCTGTGGGTTGGTGGCTGGGTAATTGCACTTTCGTTCTAAGGCCTGGGCTATGGACATCTGTACGCTGCGCTGGGACACAGAAGTGGATGTGCTAACTGATGGTGCTTGCGAAGGGTCAATACGCAGGGCAGGAGGCATCCGGGCCTGCATATTGGACAGGGGATTGGCCAGCATGAAACACAGGGGAAGAGGAGGCAGTGGTGTGACCCGCAGACACTGATTTTGGACCCAGGCATTCGGTCCACCTATTAGGCTGCTTTAATGCCATGTGGCGGATCATGCTGGTGGTGGTGAAGTTGCTAGTGTTCATGCCCCTGCTCATTTTGGTACGGCACAGGTTGCAAATGACAATTATTTTATCGTCCGTCACTTTCTTCAAAAAAGCGCCAGACTGCAGAACACCTACCCCTTGGCAAGGGAGATTTCCGCAAGGGGCTGCTCCAGGGAACAGTTGTGGGCCTTTTTGGTGTGGCCTGTCTTCTCCCTTTTGCCACCCCACTGCTCTTTCAGCCTGTTGCGGTGCTGCGGATCCCTCCCCCTCTGTACTGCTGTCCTCGCTCGGCTTGCCTCCTTCATAGGTTGGGTCAGTGATTTCATCATCCACCACCGCATCTTCCACTTCCTCACTCTGGTCATCCTCCTGACTTGTTGACCTGAAAAGAACCTCACATATTGACAACTGTGTCTCATCCTCATCATCAACCTCTTGAGACACTAATTGCAGTTGACTTATTGGCAACTGTGTCTCATCATCCCGTTCCCCACCATCATCTTTTTCTGACTGTGGATGCTCAAGAGTTTGGGCATCAGTGCACAAAATCTCCTCATGTCCCTCTTCAAGCAGGCTTGGCGAGAGGGCCAAATCAAGGAATGGCGATGAAAAGAGCTCCTCGGAATATCCGAGTGTGGGATCACTTGTTTGCCAAGACTCTCCATGCTGGGAGGAAGGAGGATCAGGGTGAGGATTCTGTTGACCAGACTCTTGGCTACTGAGACTGGACTTTGTGGGAGACAGGGTGTTGCTTAACCAACTAGAAGCATTATCTGCTGCAATCGAACCGACCACATGGTCGCACTGGTGTGACTTCAAGAGTGGTGTCCTGCACCGCCCTGCAAACTGGGACATGAAACTAGGTGTTGTGGATGAGTGTGTTTCTTGTGCTCTGGCAGCAGGCACCGCTTCACCGCACCTAGGGCCACGGCCTCTGCGTGCACCATCAGCAGCACGGCCACTTCCCCGTCCCTTACTGCTCACCTTGAGCATATTAAATTATATGTATGCTTGCAAGTATGTACGGTAGCGCGGGTTTTGTAAGTGTATGAGATATTTTTTTTTTTACTGAATGTCACAGATATTTAGGATACGCAAACGTTATACAGGAGATGTAGCACAGGTAATGTCGCTGTCACCAGCGGTGAAAATATTAAACTGAATGTCACAGATATTTAGAATGTGCAAACGTTATACAGGAGATGTAGCGCAGGTAATGTCGCTGCCACCAGCAATGAAAAAATTGGACTTAATGTCACTGATATTTAGGATGCGCTAACGCTACACTGGAGATGTAGCGCAGGTAATGTAACTGTCACCAGCGGCCAAACAATTGAGCTGATCTTCACAGCGCTAATGTAACACAACAGATGTAGCAGAGGTTGTGTCACTGTCAGCAGCGGTCAAACAATTGCACGCAATTTAGCGCAGGTTGTGCTAATAATATATATGGCTGTCAGATAAAATAATAGTCCTTAAAAGGACTATTGGGTCTCTAACACCTTTCACCAGTAAACCCTGCCTAAAAAAAATAAAAAATCCTGTCTCTACACTATCTGTCCCTTCTGCTTCAGCTCTCCCTGACTAAGACTGAGCCGAACCACGTGTCATCGGGTGCTATATAGCAACCGATGACGCGTTCCGGCCAGCCAATCACTGTAATGCCAGTAACCAACATGGCTACGGAATTACAGTGAGTGACAGTACCCCCGCGCACGTTTATTGGCTGCGTAGCAGCCAACAAACGTACGGGGAGGAGACTCGAGCATCGCTCAAGTAAAAAAGTGTTCCGCCGAGCATGCTCGCCCAACACTAGTCAGTATTTGATCAGTGATTTCCATAATTGATTCTGAGCCAAAACCAGGTGTGGGTGAAAAACGCAGAATAGATGTAATTTTTCCATTAAACCTTACCCAGGCTCTGTTTCTGGTGTTGGCTCACAATCACTCATGGAAATAACTGACCAAACACTGACCAAAATATTGACTTGTGAAAGCAAGAGATGATGGGCAAATACCCTGTGTGAGATTGACATGCTGTGGACTTCAAAATCTGCTCCGCAGATCCTTTTGAGAGTTTGTTTTTTTACATCACTTTTCCTTTTACAGCATCCTTTTCCAAGATTCACATATACTGCAAAGTGCACATGTATATATTTAGGGGGACATTTACTAAGATTGGTGATTTATTTAACCCAATATGAGAATCAAGGCCTAATGGAATTGCTTATCTATGAAATCAGGTGGACCCCACTATAACGGTTATATTACACAGATTATTCACCCCAAAATGAGAATAAAGGCCTACTAGAATTGCCAATCTATTAAACAAGATGGTTCAGTTAAATAGCTCTGTGCCCTACACAGGGATTGACGCAAACTGCACTGTCTCCTAAGGATCTCTTCAGCTTACAGAGCCTGCAATGTGCTGCAGTCTCCCTGTGCCCTCCCTACAGTGTGTTAAAACTCTCCCTATGATGTCCCTACACTGTCCTTGCACTGTCCCTATCCCAGATTATACTTATAAAAGCTTTGTAAAAACACATTTCCTCACACTTGTCACATTTGTCCCTATGCTCAGTTCACAAAAAAATGTTGGAGACTGGGCAGGATGAGGCTTTTTAAAGGGCTGTGACATCATAGGGGCTGGCTGTCTGCTGATTGGCTGTCTGCACGGCATTATGGGTGATCCATCATTCCTAGACTTCTTAGTTTCACGTTGTGTCATGTGCCGCAGCCATTTTAGAAAAATGCAATTCGTTGCCCAGAAGCGCAAGGAAATTCGGATTCATGGAAAATCACATTTTCCCTGAAATTCTGATCGAATTCCACTTTGTTAACCTCCATCTCCTCAACACTATATATAAGGTAATACCCCATGCCCCTCACAGCATGTAGCATAACACATCAGCTTGTCATGGAAGTCCCCCAAACCTTCATAGTACATATGTAACAGCCAGGGCCCTCATAGCATATAATGAAACACCCCAAAGTATGCAGTGTACAGATTCACTGTCTTTGGCCCTGGTACGTACCTGCTTGTAGAGGCAGGAAGAGGAGGACATACATGCAGAGCGGCAAGAGGGAAGTAGTGACAGCTTTGAGCCCTGCACAGAATGTCCTGATGTTGGTGTCAGAAACTTGGCAGCATCACATCCACCGCACACAACAAATATTGTCAGAGTGGGTGTCCCCAGAACATGGAACTCCTGCGGTTTCTTTATAAAAATTAATTCACCAATTTAGCAGGCACATGCTGGGTTACCAGGAGTCGACTCAGTTGGCCATGTTGCTAATCTGGGCCTAACATTATTAATATTGTTCAGTAGGAATCTGTTCAACGGTAGCTGCAGCTAGCCACTGCTAGGGCCTGCGTCAATTCCCACCATTGCAAGCTCTAAGTGCCTGGTGCACCACAGTAATTGCTGTGGGTGTTAGAGGGTGGCACCTCTGTGAGTTGACAGATGTGCGTTTAGTAGTGGATAGACTCTGGTGAGGCCCCCAGAAGAAGTCACAGTCTCCAACCTCAATGTGTGAGGCTCTGTTGCACTGTAAATGTAACCTGTATACAAGTAGTGGAGTTAGGGCTCATGCACACAATCATGTGTCCCCCCGTGTCCGTATTGCAGGCCTCATACAGTGGGTCTGCAGTATACGAGTACCGGCCTTGTGCACTCCGTATCACGGATGTGGACCCATTGACATGGCGCTATATAGATACATTTTATTACATTACTCAATAACATGCAATTACAAAAGTATTCAGATCCAGGTACTGGTTTGAAGACTGTAGAATATTTTTTGTGGGACAACCCCTT
>NC_053389.1:206190753-206284227 GCF_905171765.1 Bufo bufo
TGGTACATCCCATGTTTGCTGGGCGGCAGGTGCCAACGTTCCTCCAGAGGCAGAGGAAGAGGCCGAGGCGGCGGCAGCAGCAGCAGAAGAGGCCGAGGCGGCGGCAGCAGCAGAAGAGGCCGAGGCGGCGGCAGCAGCAGAAGAGGCCGAGGCGGCAGCAGCAGAAGAGGCAGCAGGGGGAGCCTGAGTGACTTCCTTGTTTTTAAGGTGTTTACTCCACTGCAGTTCATGCTTTGCATGCAGGTGCCTGGTCATGCAGGTTGTGCTAAGGTTCAGAACGTTAATGCCTCGCTTCAGGCTCTGATGGCACAGCGTGCAAACCACTCGGGTCTTGTCATCAGCACATTGTTTGAAGAAGTGCCATGCCAGGGAACTCCTTGAAGCTGCCTTTGGGGTGCTCGGTCCCAGATGGCGGCGGTCAGTAGCAGGCGGAGTCTCTTGGCGGCGGGTGTTCTGATTTTGCCCACTGCTCCCTCTTTTGCTACGCTGTTGGCTCGGTCTCACCACTGCCTCTTCCTCCGAACTCTGAAAGTCAGTGGCACGACCTTCATTCCATGTGGGGTCTAGGACCTCATCGTTCCCTGCATCGTCTTCCACCCAGTCTTGACCCCTGACCTCCTGTTCAGTCTGCACACTGCAGAAAGACGCAGCAGTTGGTACCTGTGTTTCGTCATCATCAGAGACGTGCTGAGGTGGTATTCCCATGTCCTCATCATCAGGAAACATAAGTGGTTGTGCGTTAGTGCATTCTATCTCTTCCACCCCTGGTGAAGGGCTAGGTGGATGCACTTGGGAAACCCTGCCAGCAGAGTCTTCAAACAGCATAAGAGACTGCTGCATAACTTGAGGCTCAGACAGTTTCCCTGATATGCATGGGGGTGATGTGACAGACTGATGGGCTTGGTTTTCATGCGCCATCTGTGCGCTTTCTGCAGAAGACTGGGTGGGAGATAATGTGAACGTGCTGGATGCACTGTCGGCCACCCAATTGACTAATGCCTGTACCTGCTCAGGCCTTACCATCCTTAGAACGGCATTGGGCCCCACCAAATATCCCTGTAAATTCTGGCGGCTACTGGGACCTGAGGTAGTTGGTACACTAGGACGTGTGGCTGTGGCAGAACGGCCACGTCCTCTCCCAGCACCAGAGGGTCCACTAACACCACCACGACCATGTCCACGTCTGCGTCCCTTATTAGATGTTTTCCTCATTGTTCCCGTTCACCACAATTTTGAGAATGGCAAATTTGGGAATAGTTTTTCAACCCAGGCCTGTTTTTTTTTTATCTGTGTGACAGGTATAGGTTTAATCACAGAATCAGACTACTATCTGCACGCTAGCGTGTGTCTTAGGTTTTTCTGAATGACACTATCAGTACCTTCAATGTAAGATATCCTTTTTGGTATGGATTTCAAGTAGGCCTCAAATACCAGAAACTAGTTATTTTGAGAATGGCAAATTTGGGAATAGTTTTTCAACCCAGAAAAAAAAGTGTGCTTTTACGGTCACTACAAATAACTTGACCAGCTAAAACAGTACAGATTTGGTTGAATAGAAATGTCAGGTCTATTTTTTAGGCGCTGGGTGACAGGCTCAACTTGCCCCTGATGTAGTATATGGCCAAAAAATAACCACACTGTTGATGGTTAAATGCACTTGGGTGACACAGGCTCAGCCTGCACCAGATGTAGTATATGGACAAAAATAATCAGACTGTTGATGGTTAAATGCACTTCGGTGACACAGGCTCAGCCTGCAGCTGATGTAGTATATGGCCAAAAAATAACCAGACTGTTGATGGTTAAATGCACTTCGGTGACACAGGCTCAGCCTGCAGCTGATGTAGGATATAGCACAAAATAACCACACTATTGATGGTTAAATACACTTGATGATAGCCTGTGCTGGCGCACCACAAGTCACAAAATGGCCGCCGATCACCCCAGAAAAAAAGTGATCTAAAAACGCTCTGGGCAGCCTCAAAAAAGTGAGCAAGTCAATATTAGCACTTCAATGATCCACAGCTGCAGATCGATCACAGAATGAAGGCTTTTGGAGGAGTTAATCTGCCTAATCTCGCCCTAACGTCGCAGCTGCAACCTCTCCCTATGCTTGAATCAGCAGAGTGACGTGCAGCGCTACGTGACCCAAGCTTATATAGAGGCTGGGTCACATGCTGCACTGGCCAATCACAGCCATGCCAATAGTAGGCAAGGCTGTGATGGCCTCTTGGGGCAAGTAGTATGACGCTTGTTGATTGGCTTTGCAGCCTTTCAAAAAGCGCCAAGAAAGCGCCGAACACCGAACCCGAACACAGACTTTTACGAAAATGTTCGGGTCCGTGTCACGGACACCCCAAAATTCGGTACGAACCCGAACTATACAGTTCGGGTTCACTCATTTCTAGTAGACAACATAAAAGATTATAAATACTAAAATAGTTTTTAAAAAAAATAAATAAAAAATAGACACAAACAAATACAATCATCTCGGGACCTACACCTTTCTATCATAAAAGCACAAACCTATTATAAATACATCCTCAATTTAAACTATGCAAGAATTCACATCACATTCTATGTTAAGACCCTGGGGTTGAATGGTGTTTAAAAGAAACATCCATTCCACCTCCCTTTTATTTAGTATTGAAATAAAATCTTCCCCCTCCTATAGGGGTACGGACCAGCTCAATACCAGTAAAAAGGAGCCCTCTGGGATTTTTTTGATAGTGAATTTTAAAGTGAAGGGAGACACTGTGGGTCTTCAAACCTTTTTTGATATTTCGAATATGTTCTTGCACTCGGGTTTTTAAACTACGTGTGGTTCTACCCACATATTGGAGGCCACAAGGGCACTCCAACAGATATATGACGCCCACATTATTGCATGACAGATTGCCTTTTATTTTAAAACTACTACCTATTCTTTTATTGGATACTACGGAGTCAAAACAAATTTTTCGATCTTTAGAGATGCGGTTTTTGCAAGGTAAGCAAAAACCGCACCATGTGAATTTACTCCTATGCGCAATCGGATGTTTTTTATTGGTAGCAAAGCTAGCACTATGTACTAACTTATTTGTTAGATTACTAGCTCTTTTAAAAACTAAAAAGGGTTTTTCTGGAAGATCCTTATTCAAAACCGGATCATTTTGAAGTATGTGCCAATTTTTGTTAATCATCTGTTTAAAGGGTTTCTGTCACCCCACAAAACTCATTTTTTTTTTTTGGGATAGTTAGATTCCTTATAGGGCGATATAGGAGAATATAATAGTCTTACTTACTTTCATGCGGCCGATTCTTTATAAAACGAAGTTTTATAATATGTAAATGAGGGCTCTACCAGCAAGTAGGGCGTCTACTTGCTGGTAGCCGCAGCAGCAATCCGCCCCCTCGCCGTGTTGATTGACAGGGCCAGCCGTGATCTCCTCCTCCGGCCGGCCCTGTCAGTAATTCAAAAATCGCGCGCCTCTGGTCATTCGGCGCAGGCGCACTGAGGAGACGAGCCTCCTCATCTCAGAGCGCCTGCGCCGATGACATCACCGAAAGAGAAGACGTCATCGGCGCAGGCGCACTGAGGGAGTGCTGAGGAGACGAGCCTCCTCATCTCAGAGCGCCTGCGCCGAATGACCAGAGGCGCGCGATTTTTGAATTACTGACAGCCGGCCGGAGGAGGAGATCACGGCTGGCCCTGTCAATCAACACGGCGAGGGGGCGGATTGCTGCTGCGGCTACCAGCAAGTAGACGCCCTACTTGCTGGTAGAGCCCTCATTTACATATTATAAAACTTCTTTTTATAAAGAATCGGCCGCATGAAAGTAAGTAAGACTATTAAATTCTCCTATATCGCCCTATAAGGAATCTAACTATCCCAAAAAAAAAATATGAGTTTTGTGGGGTGACAGAAACCCTTTAATAAAACCTGCTTGGTTGCTATATTGTGTTATGAACATATATCTGGAATCTTTCTTTTTTTCTTCACTTTATTTATCCTCACTTCTTATATCACCTATAATTGGGGTAATGTGCCGCTTGTCTTCTATTGCTTTTATGCAGTGATCCAAGAGATCTTCTTGGTATCCTTTTTCAAGGAATCTAGTTTTAATCATTTTTCCCTGTTCCTTATAGTCTTCCAATTTGGTGCAATTCTTCGATATCCGTTGGAACTGACTTTTAGGGATATTTCTGAGCCAAGAAGGATGATGGCAGCTATTTAATTCTATGTAAGTGTTGACATCCACAGTTTTAAAAAAGGTTTTGGTTTTGAGCCTATTATCCTCAAAAAAGATAACTAAATCCAAAAAATCAACAGAAATGTCGCTAATATGGCTAGTAAACTTAAGGTTGAAGAGATTCTTATTAATATCTATTATAAAGGACTCAAGCCCCTCTTTTTCACCTGACCAGATTAGGAGACACTCATAGATGTATCTGCGCCAAATTAAAAGGCGTCCCTTACCAAGATCTTTGTTGAGGATTGTGTCTATTCTCCCCCTTTCCCACATGGTCATGAATAAAATTGCCAGGCTGGGGGCGAATTTCACCCCCATCGCCACGCCAGAATGCTGAAGATAAAACTGGTCATTATGTAAGAAATAATTATGGGTGAGGCAGAAAGTTACACAATCCAGAACAAAGTCTTTTTGTGTTGTCCCCATCTGCATGTCATTGTCAAGTGCCTGTCTAACTCCTCTTATACCTAATTCTTGCGGTATACAGGTATATAGAGAGGAGACATCGACCGTGGCTAGCCATATAGTACCTTGCAGTGATCCTATCTCTTCAATCAAACTAATGACACTAGCAGAATTTTTCAGATATGATGGGGCTATTGTGACATGTTTTTGCAAAAAATAGTCAATGTATTCCGAGACTCTACTGTTCAGGGAATTCTTACATAATGACCAGTTTTATCTTCAGCATTCTGGCGTGGCGATGGGGGCGAAATTCGCCCCCAGCCTGGCAAATTTATTCATGACCATGTGGGAAAGGGGGAGAATAGACACAATCCTCAACAAAGATCTTGGTAAGGGACGCCTTTTAATTTGGCGCAGATACATCGATGACTGTCTCCTAATCTGGTCAGGTGAAAAAGAGGGGCTTGAGTCCTTTATAATAGATATTAATAAGAATCTCTTCAACCTTAAGTTTACTAGCCATATTAGCAACATTTCTGTCGATTTTTTGGATTTAGTTATCTTTTTTGAGGATGATAGGCTCAAAACCAAAACCTTTTTTAAAACTGTGGATGTCAACACTTACATAGAATTAAATAGCTGCCATCATCCTTCTTGGCTCAGAAATATCCCTAAAAGTCAGTTCCAACGGATATCGAAGAATTGCACCAAATTGGAAGACTATAAGGAACAGGGAAAAATGATTAAAACTAGATTCCTTGAAAAAGGATACCAAGAAGATCTCTTGGATCACTGCATAAAAGCAATAGAAGACAAGCGGCACATTAGCCCAATTATAGGTGATATAAGAAGTGAGGATAAAAAAAGTGAAGAAAAAAAGAAAGATTCCAGATATATGTTCATAACACAATATAGCAACCAAGCAGGTTTTATTAAACAGATGATTAACAAAAATTGGCACATACTTTAAAATGATCCGGTTTTGAATAAGGATCTTCCAGAAAAACCCTTTTTAGTTTTTAAAACAGCTAGTAATCTAACAAATAAGTTAGTACATAGTGCTAGCTTTGCTACCAATAAAAAACATCCGATTGCGCATAGGAGTAAATTCACATGGTGCGGTTTTTGCATACCTTGAAAAAACCGCATCTCTAAAGATCGAAAAATTTGTGTTGACTCCGTAGTATCCAATAAAAGAATAGGTAGTAGTTTTAAAATAAAAGGCAATCTGTCATGCAATAATGTGGGCGTCATATATCTGTTGGAGTGCCCTTGTGGCCTCCAATATGTGGGTAGAACCACACGTAGTTTAAAAACCCGAGTGCAAGAACATATTCGAAATATCAAAAAAGGTTTGGAGACCCACAGTGTCTCCCTTCACTTTAAAATTCACCATCAAAAAAATCCCAGAGGGCTCCTTTTTACTGGTATTGAGCTGGTCCGTACACCTATACGGGGGGGGGGGATTTTATTTCAATACTAAATAAAAGGGAGGTGGAATGGATGTTTCTTTTAAACACCATTCAACCCCAGGGTCTTAATAGAATGTGATGTGAATGCTTGCATAGTTTAAATTGAGGATGTATTTATAATAGGTTTGTGCTTTTATGATAGAAAGGTGTAGGTCCCGAGATGATTGTATTTGTTTGCGTCTATTTATTTTATTTTATTTTTTAAAACAATTTTAGTAATTATAATCTTTTATGTTGTCTACCCGTCTGTTTGCGGGAGAGGCAGCATTCATGTGTGTGTATTCATATATTTTAGAAGTGGTCTATATTTGTTAAAAGTTCTACGACGCCCAACAAGGGAGGTACTTTGGATCTTCATGATCCTTTTTATTCAGCTGCATGTAATTAGGAACACACGCCCCAGACGAAGCATCATGGCGAAACCGGGTCGGGCACTTTGTACTTGTTTTAAATTTGCTCCAAAACTTGCGGTGTTTGTGAGTATAATAAATTCATTTTTTATTCAACCTTGTGGTATGTACTTCACCATTGGATGATATCTTTCTTCCGAGACTTTGAGGAGTGTAAAGTCTGACATTCTGCCTAAGTGGTTCTCACTTGGAGATCCGGCCTGTGCTTGTGGAAACGATTTAAGATTCTATCCGTCCGTCTGGTCTGGTGAACCACATCTGAGGTATGCAGCTCCTGGGTCCTTGACAGCGCTGAGCCGGTCCTCTACGCTTATTACCATCTGAGTTTTGTGAGTATAAACTGTATCTAGATTGCACTCTTTTAGAAGTTACTACACCATCGTGCGGTTTCTATTCTATTTCAGAATTCTACATCCCAGTTTGTGTTTGATGTACATGGATGAATCCATATGACCGAAGATTTACATAGGAAGAAAATACAAATAACTTTGTGACTTTGATTATTTCTAGCATACTCTCCTGCAGCGCAATCCATTTTTCTTCTATTTCTAAGTATCCTGGGCTGGGACAATGTAGATCAGGTAATCCTCCTGGGAGTCAGGAATCCACTCCTCCGTCTGAACCGCTGGAGCTTAGGCGCAGGTGACTTCTCCCATGGGGTCACTTTAGGAAGATCAGGTAGGGACGTGATGTCGGACACGGTTTCCCAATTGGCAATGTCCAGTGGAGAAATGTCCATTGTAGTAAAGGCTGTTTGAAAATCTGAGTAGGAGGAGTTCTTGATGTATTTTCCGGAGAATGTGAAAGCAAGACCAAAAGGAAAAGTCCATCTGTATGGGATGCGGTCATTGCGGAGAAACTCAGTAAGAGGTTTGAGAGCTCTTCTTTTCTGTAAGGTGACAGGAGCAAGGTCTTGATAAATTGAGATCGTAGAGTCTCCCAATGTGATGGTATTACCAGCCCTAGCCGCTGCCAGGATTCTTTCTTTATCTAGGAAATTCAGGAATCGGCAGATAATGTCTCTGGGCGGTTCAGAATCTATTGGGTTTTGCCTAAGGGCTCTGTGAGCTCTTTCTATGATCATGTCGGCAGGATCCTCGTTGCCCAGGAGGGATGTAGCAATCCGCTTGATGGTAGACATAAGCTCCTCATTAGGCACCGCTTCAGGAACACCTCTAAATCTGAGGTTATTCTGCCTGCTGCGGTTTACTTGATCCTCCATTTCAGCATAGAGGGTATTAATGTGGTGCTGGCAGGCGGAGAGTGATTGCGAGACAGCTGAGCTATGCTTCAGGGCAGCCGACTGCACGGCTTCCAGCGATTCCACTCTGTGGCCTATATGCTGGATCTCGTGTGTTAGGACCGAAATCTCCTGTTTAAGCGGGGATAGAGCTTCGGCGAGACTGGAATGAAGCGTCTAGAGACTGGTAAGTGGCGTGAGTTCACTGACTCACCTCCGTCACTTTCATCATCAGATGCGCCTTCCTCTGTCTCGGCTAGAGTGCTTTCATCCGCCGGCGCCATCTTGGATTTTCTAACCGCAGCCGTGCTGGCTTGTTTTTTCAGGTATTTCGCCATCCCTACTCCAGGATTGTGGGATTTGGGCACTGTGGCAGGATCAGTGGTCTTCTGCCCCCCGACCTTTACCATTTTGAAGGTTGTCAGCTAACGTATGCGGGTCCCTTAGCAAGGCAATGGACGGAGCTCAGCAAAGCATGTCCTCACAGAACAGGTGCAAGCTCCGCCCCCCTCATTCGCATGCTTTATTGAATGAATAGCGTTGCCCTTCACTATTCAGTTCATATTATACATCCTCTGCCTTCCCGTCTATCCTGTTTGGTTGTCCCCCCTACCTGTGATCTTCCTCTACCTGCCAGACATAGAGACAGGAGCTAATTGGTTCCATTACGTTTCTAGTGGGAAAGGTAGTGACTGACATTTTTGATTAATGTGGGTCACTGTCTATGGCAGGTATGGTTTGACCTGTTCCAATCTATAGACATCAGTTTTAATCCAAATCTGGAGACACTTCATGGGCCCCATGTCCCCGTTTAGTTATAACCCTAGCATTCGTCACCATAATACTAACTCCCCACTGCCAAAGCGAAAGATGACAACAGGAGGAGGCGTGGCTGGCGATAGCGGTCGTGCGCATATTGGCTGCCAGTCAGAAGTAAGTGATGACGGCAGGAGGAGGCGTGGCCGGCGGGAGAGGTCATGCGCCTATTGGCTGCCTGTCAGAGGCTTGGCAGTGAGAGGGGAGGAGCCATCTCCATTTAACCAGCGCATACCTCGCGCGCCACGGCCACTACAGTGCCGGGAGGCTCATTGTTTGCTGCACACACGCCATCAGAGGCGTGCAGCATCTGTAATCAAGTTACATAGTCAGCAATTAGATCAAGTGTACTGGCGTGATTGCTGTGTACCCACCATCAGGGTCGCAGTGTATAGTCTCGGCCGGACACTTAGATCAATGCTCCTGATGAATCACCGACACAAGTCGGAAGGGAAACGCGTCGAGCATTAGCACTGCAAGATATATTTGATACATGCAGGCTGACTCTCTTCCCATTACTTGAGCCCCAATAGGGAACATTCCTCCTGCATATTGGTCCTATACAGATATAGGGTACGCACTGTTTATAGGGACTGCAGCCCTGAGGGACTAGTGCAGATACACTCTTAGGACTGCAGCAGGAGTGTTCCTTTGTTTTCCATACTCCTATATACAATAAGGAGTTCTTGTGGTAGGGTCAACTTAGGAAGCAGCATAATTATTGTTCTGAATCAGTTCCAGTTCACCCTATCAGCCTATATTTGTGGAGATTACTTTTTAATAAAATGAAATAAAGTGTTTTTAACGTACTTCATTTAGGCAGTAAACAGTATTTACCTAGTGCGTCCATTTAATATTATATAAAAGTTAATCAGCTTAATTAAAAATAACGATTAAACTGAAACAGGCTGTTTTTCAGCTGATCCAAATTTTAGGACCACATGCCTTTAAAAGGCCAAATCTGTGCAAAGATATGGAGTCATTGTCATTTTCTGTCAGGTAGTCACAAGTTGTGATGGCAAAGGCAAAAAAGCTCTACCTTTTTGAACGTGGTCGGTTTGATGAACTGCATAAGCAGGGTCTCTCACAGCGCGCCATAGCTACTGAGGTGGGACACAGTAAGACAGTTATTTGGAATTTCTTAAATGATTCTGAGGGTTATGGAACAAAAAAGTCAAGTGGAAGACCCCAAAAAATTTCATCAGCACTGAGCCGGAGGATCCAATTGGCTGTCCGTCAAGACACTGGACGATCCTCGACACAAATTAAGGCCCTTACTGGTGCTGACTGCAGCCCCATAACCATCAGACGGCATCTGAGACTGAAGGGCTTCAAAAACAAAAAACTTCTTCAAAGACCTTGTCTCCTTGAACGCCACAGAACTGCTCATTTGGACTTTGCAAGAGATTACCAAACATGGGACATTCAAAGGTGGAAGAAAGTTTTATTCTCTGATGAGAAAAAATTTAACCTTGATGGTCCTGATGGTTTCCAACATTACTGGCATGACAAGCAGATCCCACCTGAGATGTTTTCTCTGCGCCACAGTGGAGGGGGCGCCATAATGGTCTGGTGTGCTTTTTCCTTCAGTGGAACAATGGAGCTTCAGGAAGCGCAGGGGCGTCAAAAGGCCGCTGGCTATGTCCAGATGTTGCAGAGAGCATTCCTCATGACTGAGGGCCCTCGTCTGTGTGGTAACAACTGGGTTTTTCAACAGGACAACGCTACACAATGCCCGCAGGACAAGGGACTTCTTCCAGGAGAATAACAGCACTCTTTTGGCCCATCCTGCGTGTTCCCCTGATCTAAATCCAATTGAGAACCTTTGGGGATGGATGGCAAGGGAAGTTTACAAAAATGGACAACAGTTTCAGACAGTAGATGGCCTTCGTGCGGCCGTCTTCACTACTTGGAGAAATGTTCCCACTCACCTCATGGAAACGCTTGCATCAAGCATGCCGAAACAAATTTTTGAAGTGATTAACAATAACGGCGGAGCTACTCATTACTGAGTTCATGTTTGGAAGTTGGATTTCTGTTTTGGGGGGGTTTAGTTTTTTTTTTGGAGGTGTGGTCCTAAACTTTTGATCAGCTGAAAAACAGCCTGTTTTAGTTTATTCGTTGTTTTCATTAAATTGAATGCTCAAAAAATGTTTTGTCTCACTCCCATTTCTTCTTGTTGCATGTTGAAGCTCTACTTGGAACTTTGTTAAGATCCAGCCATGCTAAATATGATTTTTTGCCATTTTTCAAGTGGTCTTAAACTTTTGATCAGGACTGTATAATTTCTATATAGTGCATTTGTATTGTGCAGCATTTGTGTGCGGTTCTGCTGAGAAACCGCAGCTATGCAGAGGGACAAACGACATTGGAGCAACTAATTGCAACTGGTGTTATATAACATAATTACAGGGAACGACCTGTTTAAAACGTAGCCTTTAATCTAATTTAGACATAAAATAACAAAACTCCCACAGACATACATAGAAAAAGAACAAAAAGAAGATATATCCTTGATGACATGGAAGATAATACTTGTAATCGTCCAAAAATACGGGTCAAAGATGGACGGAGTGGACAGAGATGGAGTCTAATCTGTCCCTATTCCTGGCCCTGGGCTAAGTAGCCCTGCCTATGAACGGAATAGCCGCCCTGATAAGGACGATCCCGTGTTCTGGAACCTCCTTGTGAACCTGGTTAGGCCCTGTGACCCTAGTGGATCCCTACTTTGGGGCCTGCTCTAGGTACACAAAACAAAAACAAAGTATAGATAATCGTATAGAAAGCAACAAACCAGCCACACCCCTGGATGCTCAGTGGCGTGGGTGGAAAGCTGCCAAATAATAAATATGTCATAAAGAATGCACAGGCAACCACAGGTGTGGCTATCTATGAATGTGCATCATCAATGGACGATATCACTGTGTAGACCCCACACACCAGATTCACTGTGCGACGTCAACACACCAAGAATCGCCGTTAACATTTGTACATCCCAGTGTATAAATTAGGATGTATATACACGTTCGGCACCAGAAGCACTGCATCTAGTATGCAATCAGGTGCCAGTGTCCCAACGCGTTTCACCCTGATTGATTGTCGGGTTCCTCAGGGGACATGTATCAAAGTACAATGCTGTAATTTGGCATCAATAAGAGGTAACCAAACCGGTGGCAAGGTCCTCAATTATGATGACACCGTTAGACCAGATCATTTGCTGGTCGCATTATGTTCAATCACTTAATAGCTTAAGATAATCAAATACAGGGACCACATCAGGGGGCCTATGGAGTTTACTCAAAAACAGTCATTCGCCAGTGTGGTTATATGTCCACATGTATATCCCGGCGATAAGCGAACATAGAAAATTCCCACATGAATAGTCAGAGTGACAACCTCCTACAAACAGTCACATATGTATGATGACATGTGTGATAGCATGGCAAACAGGTAACAAGATACTACTTGCGTGTCCAAATACAGCCAGGAATGGCCCAAGCTGTCTGTGGAGATAGTCATATGTCCACTGTCACTCCAGCCATAGCCCGCATCTGCACTGTTTGAGACATAAATGATAATCAGGATTAAAAGCCAGATAAGGCCAGAAACCAACCTTTTGTGGGTGGGAGGAAACAGCCCCCTGTTCTCCAAGGAACTCACAGTTAATGGTGCCTCACTGGTCCTGTGTGTGAGGTCGCCGAGCAAAGAAACCTGCTTGGTTCAAATAGCCCGCCCTTGAGAGATGGAGCAGGGGGCCGGATATCGCCCCGCCCCTCCCCTTTCATGCCTAAGGTTAGGCGTGGGCCTATGGCCAGCTCACGCCTCCTATGGGCGTGCCCGTAATGCTGGGTAGATTCGGCCAGACCCCCTGTCATCTAGTGCTTAATTTGCGTAGGGTACCGCCCCCGTCCCGTCACGCCCATACGGGGTGTGTCCCCATGGTGAGGGCGGACCTGTAATACAAGCCAGCCGGCGTCCAAGCCTCGCCGATGACGTCACCGGGCGCGCCCGATCACATGGTCACGCTGTTGTAGCGTCCTAGTGCCGGAGCGCCGCCTGATGACGTCAGCCACCACCTCCGATCACGTGACAATAAGGTGTAAGATGACAGTGAGATACCTGTGATACAAGGTTCAGAATCGGATTTTTTAAAGAAAAGCACAGTTATGCAGCAATCAAAAGGACCCAGTATAGATGTATTGACCCTAATTAGGGAAAAAAGGGCAATTTGCGCAGTATGGATGCGCCGACCATGAACCAATTTAGTATAGATGATTACAGTGGGGACAACATTTGGGACAGGTATTCGTCCCTAGGGACACGGTACACATAATATACGCACCAGTGAGGGGGGAAAAACTAAAGATACTGCAGGCTAAATAAAGCTATTAATGAATACTCTATTATATCGTAGTGAATAGAGTATATATACACTGCGTGCAGAATTATTAGGCAAATGAGTATTTTGACCACATCATCCTCTTTATGCATGTTGTCTTACTCCAAGCTGTATAGGCTCGAAAGCCTACTACCAATTAAGCCTATTAGGTGATGTGCATCTCTGTAATTAGAAGGGGTGTGGTCTAATGACATCAACACCCTATATTAGGTGCGTATAATTATTAGGCAACTTCCTTTCCTTTGGCAAAATGGGTCAAAAGAAGGACTTGACAGGCTCAGAAAAGTCAAAAATACTGAGATATCTTGCAGAGGGATGCAGCACTCTTAAAATTGCAAAGCTTCTGAAGCGTGATCATCGAACAATCAAGCGTTTCATTCAAAATAGTCAACAGGGTCGCAAGAAGCGTGTGGAAAAACCAAGGCGCAAAATAACTACCCATGAACTGAGAAAAGTCAAGCGTGCAGCTGCCAAGATGCCACTTGCCACCAGTTTGGCCATATTTCAGAGCTGCAACATCACTGGAGTGCCCAAAAGCACAAGGTGTGCAATACTCAGAGACATGGCCAAGGTAAGAAAGGCTGAAAGACGACCACCACTGAACAAGACACACAAGCTGAAACGTCAAGACTGGGCCAAGAAATATCTCAAGACTGATTTTTCTAAGGTTTTATGGACTGATGAAATGAGAGTGAGTCTTGATGGGCCAGATGGATGGGCCCGTGGCTGGATTGGTAAAGGGCAGAGAGCTCCAGTCCGACTCAGACGCCAGCAAGGTGGAGGTGGAGTACTGGTTTGGGCTGGTATCATCAAAGATGAGCTTGTGGGGCCTTTTCGGGTTGAGGATGGAGTCAAGCTCAACTCCCAGTCCTACTGCCAGTTTCTGGAAGACACCTTCTTCAAGCAGTGGTACAGGAAGAAGTCTGCATCCTTCAAGAAAAACATGATTTTCATGCAGGACAATGCTCCATCACACGAGTCCAAGTACTCCACAGCGTGGCTGGCAAGAAAGGGTATAAAAGAAGAAAATCTAATGACATGGTCTCCTTGTTCACCTGATCTGAACCCCATTGAGAACCTGTGGTCCATCATCAAATGTGAGATTTACAAGGAGGGAAAACAGTACACCTCTCTGAACAGTGTCTGGGAGGCTGTGGTTGCTGCTGCACGCAATGTTGATGGTGAACAGATCAAAACACTGACAGAATCCATGGATGGCAGGCTTTTGAGTGTCCTTGCAAAGAAAGGTGGCTATATTGGTCACTGATTTGTTTTTGTTTTGTTTTTGAATGTCAGAAATGTATATTTGTGAATGTTGAGATGTTATATTGGTTTCACTGGTAAAAAGAAATAATTGAAATGGGTATATATTTGTTTTTTGTTAAGTTGCCTAATAATTATGCACAGTAATAGTCACCTGCACACACAGATATCCCCCTAAAATAGCTAAAACTAAAAACAAACTAAAAACTACTTCCAAAAATATTCAGCTTTGATATTAATGAGTTTTTTGGGTTCATTGAGAACATGGTTGTTGTTAAATAATAAAATTAATCCTCAAAAATACAACTTGCCTAATAATTCTGCACTCCCTGTATATATATGTATAAATTGATGTTCTACATGGGATAGATCAAAGCGGCACTGTAATGGGGGTGGCCACATATCCTCCCCTTCAAATTATTACAGTGCTCAGGATATATATGTCGACCCCATGTCAAATAGCATATGGCTGGCTAGAGAAAGCAGGAATAATCAATATTTTCGTTCAGTCCTGCAGGTGACATGGTGTTAAGCATATGTATCCATTTCGACTCTTTCTGTCTCAGGATAGTGTCAATATCTCCTCCCCTGATGGAGTGTTTTACTGTTTCCACCATGGAGAAGTTTATAGCTTTCGGGTCTCCTCCATGTTTTAAAACCACATGTCTGGACAAAGGCTTATCCCGCTTATGGCGAATATCGCCAATATGCTCCAGGATCCTCTTTTTAAAGGCTCTACAAGTTTTGCCGATGTATCTAAGGCTGCATTTACATTGGGCCATGTAGACCACGCCTATTGTATTGCAATTTGCAAAGCCACGGGTCGTATACGTGTGGGTCTGTTCGGTGTTCGTGAAGGATTGGCCAACTGTTATGAAGGAACACGCCTTACATTTACCACACCTGTAGGTACCATTTCTCCTATCTGCTAGCCACGTACACAAAGGGGGGGCAGGTTCAAAATGGCTGTGTACCAGTTGATCCCCTATGCTTCGACCTCGCCTAAAGGTGATTGAGGGATGCTCCGGAAGAAGATCAGTCAGGTCAGGGTCAGCTTTAATCAGTGACCAGTATCGTCCGATGATTTGGCGGACTTGATTAGCTTCAGTGTCGTATGTACCTATGATTCTGATCACTTCATCTGATGTTTTCTTTCTCCCTACAGAGTGGATTAATGCTGATCTATCAAGAGATCCAGCATGGCTCCAAGCTTCATAAAGGCAGTCCTCAGAATACCCCCTCTGTTTAAACCGGTGGAATAGAGTACTGGCTTGTTTGTCAAACTCGGTTGGGTCGGAACAGTTCCTGCGGATCCGCAGAAACTGTCCCTTAGGGATACCCTTTTTGAGTGGTTTGGGGTGAAAACTATCCCACCTCAATAAACTGTTTGTTGAGGTGGATTTGCGGAACAGGGTGGTTGTTAGGGTGTTGTTTATGTCCTTGCTAATCTGTAGATCGAGGAAATTGATTGTTCTGGATTGTAGTTCATGGGTAAAAAATAGACCGATGTGATTAATATTAAGGTCCTTCATGAACCCATCAAAATCTTCCGCAGTACCTGACCAAAATAACAGGATATCATCGATGAACCTCGACCAAGATATTATATGGCGGGTCCATCTCTGCATCCCTTCAGTAAAGACAATGGTGTCCTCCCACCAGCCCAGGAGCAAATTGGCGTAGGTGGGCGCACAGGGGCTCCCCATCGCCGTGCCCCTGAGCTGGTGGTAGAACCGACCATTGAACACAAAGTAGTTATGTTTTAAAGCAAAGTCTAAGAGTCTGATGACAAGGTGGTTATGTTCCTTGAGATCGGTGGATCTGGTATCTAGAAAATATTTGATTGCTGCCAAGCCCTTATTGTGTGGAATAGAGGTGTAAAGAGCTTCCACATCAATGGAGGCTAGCCACACACCTGGATCCAATGAAATGCCATCTATCCGTTTCAATAGATCATTTGTGTCGCGGAGGTATGAGGGTAGAGACATCACAAATGGGCGCAGGATCTTGTCTATATAGGTGCCTATGTGTTCTGTAAGGCCCCCTATCCCAGATACAATTGGGCGACCCTTGAGGGGGACCGTGCCCTTATGAACCTTGGGGAGACAGTAGAATGTCGCCACCCGGGGGTTAGATACTTCAAGGTAGTCACATTCACGTCGGTCAATGAGTCTCCCCTCAAGGGCCTCCTGTAGGATCTGGGATAGTTCCCTCGCATACAGCTGAGTTGGGTCCAGCTTGAGCAACTCATAGCTGGATCCATCAGATAGGAGCGACATGCACATGTTACAGTATTGTTCACTGGACATAACAACAATGTTCCCCCCTTTGTCCGAAGGTTTGAATATGAGTTGTTTGTTGGTGCTAAGATCCCGTAATATTTCCATTTCCCTCTGTGTGTAGTTTTTCATACCGCTCACCTGTGTCGATGTCAGATTCCCCAGATCCCTGGTTACTGATTTAAGAAACAGATCAATATGAGCCTCGCCCAGTGTTTTGGGAGGCATCCTAGTACTCTTATTTCTGAGACTCGTAAATGGACCCTGGCCCGGAGGACGGTCATTGTCGTCCAATAGATCCACTAGGGTATCATAGCCCATAAGGTCACTTGGATCAAGTCCAAGTTCGATGCTCCTCTTTTTGTCGGAGGCGCAAAATAGCTTGCGCCACCGTAGTTTTCTCACAAATAAGTGGAGATCCTTTACCCAATCGAAAAGACAGAAGCGGGTGGTTGGCACAAAAGACAGTCCTTTATTTAATAATTTCAGTTCAACCTCTGATAGATTAATCCCGGATAGATTAAGAATCACAGGTTGACCCTCTGGTAAGGTCAGTATTTCTTCATAGGTTGGGACTGTGTTTGCGTACGGTCTCTCAGGATATAGGTGTTGGGTGGGGGTGGGCCTAAAAAAGAAGAAGAATTGTTTACAACTGGTAAGATACCAGATGAGGAGGCAGTATCCGATAAGGTGGTCCCACTTGGGGCCATCATTAACCTGTTTGTTGGTTCTGGGTCGACAGTGGTGTCTGTTCTTGCAGTTTGGCGGGAGGGGGCCTGTATTCCCCATGATGCCCCAGACCTTTGGCCTGTGGGTTGGTAGCCTCTTGTCTGAGGCCTCTGATTATATTGTCCTCTCCCTCTGCCTCGGCCCCTGCCTCTCCAGTTACCACGGCGCCTAGAGTATTGATGTTGTTGGGATTGGTGATAATCCAAATCTGAGCTTTCAGCCTCAGAGGCCGAGCCCTCACTGGCGGAGGCTTTCTCAGTAGACTGCGCTACTAGATACGCTGTCTTATTTCTAAAGTCCGACAAGTCCTTAATGAATTGTCGGTGCTTACGTTCAACTAAATTGGACTTGAACCTCTCAACATTAGTTTGTAGCTCAACTTCTTTCTTTGAGAACTCTGGGTGGTCTCTGAATCCCAGTGCTATCTCCACCTGGGTGTTCAGTGATCTCCCAACCGTCTCCAAATTAGCCCGCTCCTGATCCAGCAACAATCGCATAAGCCGTAGAGAGCTCTCTATTATTTCACTTTCCCACCTGGTCAAAAATTCTGGGGTACAAATGCGTGGTGCGGGTTTTAGAAAGATTCGTAGGCCTCTAGGTATGATCGAATTCCTGATATAATTATCCAAGGACTGGACCTCCCACCAGGATTTATGATACTCCTTGTGGATTTCATAGAGGTCCTTGAAAGTAGTTTTAATCGATGGAGTAGCAGTATTTGTGCCCGTCAGCTCTTTCTCTGAAAAAATTTCATTAGCTTCTAGGAGCCATTTATTGGTATCCAATTGTGTGCTAAGGAAGCCAGCCATATCACTGCGTGAGACAAGCTCACGGATAGGTAACAAAAGAGTTAAATAAAAGTAATCACAGCTAAGACGATATCCCGTCAGAGGGAATAATAACCACAGGTGGTATATAATCCAGTTAATGTAATCACAGGGAACGACCTGTTTAAAACGTAGCCTTTAAAGAGATTCCTCATGACATTCCTCATGACTGAGGGCCCTCGTCTGTGTGGTAACAACTGGGTTTTTCAACAGGACAACGCTACACAATGCCCGCAGGACAAGGGACTTCTTCCAGGAGAATAACAGCACTCTTTTGGCCCATCCTGCGTGTTCCCCTGATCTAAATCCAATTGAGAACCTTTGGGGATGGATGGCAAGGGAAGTTTACAAAAATGGACAACAGTTTCAGACAGTAGATGGCCTTCGTGCGGCCGTCTTCACTACTTGGAGAAATGTTCCCACTCACCTCATGGAAACGCTTGCATCAAGCATGCCGAAACAAATTTTTGAAGTGATTAACAATAACGGCGGAGCTACTCATTACTGAGTTCATGTTTGGAAGTTGGATTTCTGTTTTGGGGGGTTTAGTTTTTTTTTTGGAGGTGTGGTCCTAAACTTTTGATCAGCTGAAAAACAGCCTGTTTTAGTTTATTCGTTGTTTTCATTAAATTGAATGCTCAAAAAATGTTTTGTCTCACTCTTATTTCTTCTTGTTGCATGTTGAAGCTCTACTTGGAACTTTGTTAAGATCCAGCCATGCTAAATATGATTTTTTGCCATTTTTCAAGTGGTCTTAAACTTTTGATCAGGACTGTATAATTTCTATATAGTGCATTTGTATTGTGCAGCATTTGTGTGCGGTTCTGCTGAGAAACCGCAGCTATGCAGAGGGACAAACGACATTGGAGCAACTAATTGCAACTGGTGTTATATAACAGTTGCACCCCCAAAAATCTGATTGAGGCAGGGGTATGATGTACCTAGAATATAATATCTATATAGTGCATTTGTATTGTGCTGCATTTGTGTGTGGTTCTGCTGAGATACCGTAGTTAAACAGAGGGACAAACGACATTGGAACAACTAATTGCAACTGGTGTGATATACCAATTGCCCCCCCCCCCCCCAAAAAAACTGATTAAGTGGTTCAATATACCTGCTTCCACAAATATTTTCTTCTAAAGGGACTTTGTTACAGGGTCATTTTGAAAATGACAGGCAGAGGAAGAGGCAGGCCATTCCACAGGGGTGGTAGTAGTCGGGCTAGTGCACCAGACCGAAGCCTAAGTGGGAAGTTGGAGAAGATGCGTGCACCAGAGTTGGTTGAGTGGCTCACTCAGCCTTCCGCTTCTGCACCCTCCTCATCCTCTGTATCTGCACCCTCCTCACTCTCTGCTGTGTGCACCCACAAAGACACCAACACCACCATAGCCCCTCCACTCGAGTCAGAGGAATTATTTTCCCATCAGTTCCCAGACCTTACCGATGCGCAGCCATTCTTGGCATCGGATGAGGAGGTAGCAATGGCCGCCACCCAGCAGTCTGACGACAGTACCCAGATCAGCCCAAGGAGGGTGGTACTTGCTGTTGCTGCCTACTCCGAGATCTCTAATGTCAGTGGTGGTGAAGCTGACGATGATGACGTGTCGATGGATGTCACGTGGGTGCCCTCAAGAGAGGAAGAGGATGGGAGTTCAGAGGGAGAGACGAAGCAGCAGATAGGGAGGAGAAGGAGGAGAAGCAGGCAGAACTCGCAGTGCACAGGAGGCAAAAAATCTGACTGCAAATGTATCTGGAGAGAGCCATCCACCATGCACGGTCACATCTTGAGCTCCCAGGACGCCGGCACATGGCTCCGCAGTGTGGGCTTTTTTTAACTTGTCAGCTGCTGATAATAGTGTTGCCATCTGCAGCCTGTGCTGTCAACGCATAAGTCGCAGTAAGCCCAACACTCACTTAGGGACGACCGCCTTAAGAAGGCACCTGGCCTCCCATCACCGAGACCAGTAGGAGCAAGGCTGTCAGAACCCACAAAGCCAGACTCCTGGTGCTCCACCTCCTTACTCTTCTCCTCTCTCTTCCCATTTGTCCTCCACTCCACCTTTCACCATGCCGTCGTCGCGTTCATTTGGCACAAGGCAGGCTTCCATGGCCCAAATGTTCGAGCGTAAAAAAATTATGACGCTGGATAATCCTCTTGCTCAATGTCTGACCGCTGGCTTGTCGGAACTGCTAGCCTGCCAACTTCTGCCATATAAATTGGTGGACTCGGAGGCCTTTAGAAAATTTGTGGCCATTGGCACACCGCAATGGAAGGTCCCCAGAAGGAAATATTTCTCCCAGAATGGCATCCCAATGCTATATGGTCATGTTCAGCGGCAAGTGAATGTATCTCTGGCACACAGTGTCGGTGCCAAGATACATCTGACCACAGACATGTGCTCTAGCAAACACGGACAGGGAAGGTACATAACTTTTACTGCCCACTGAGTGAACCTTCTGACAGCAGTCAAGCATGTAATCAGTGGCACCCGTGTAGATTTGGTGTTGCCGCCATGGATTTCATGCAGGACTACCTCTTCTTCTCCTCCTCCTACTCCATCCTCCGTCTCCTCCTCGGCTGACTCTTCCTTTTCCACTGCTACCACCTCTTCCGCTGCACCCACCAAGCTCCCCAGAACCTATTTGACGTGCTAGGTGAGACGTTGCCATGCTGTTTTGCGGCTGTTGTGCCTGGAAGCCAAAAACCACACCGGTCCTGCACTGCTTTCAGCTCTGCGATCACAGGCTGATCAGTGTCTAACCCCACTCAATTTGACAGTTGGTAAAGTGGTGTGCGACAACGGTGCCAATCTGCTGGGTGCGCTGAAACAGGGCAAAATGACACACGTGCCGTGCATGGCACACATCCTGAACTTAATCCTGCAGCGATTCGTTGCCAAATACCCCGGGGTCCAGGACGTCTTGCGGTAGGCCAGGAAAATCTCTGGCCATTTTAGAAGATCTTCAGTGGCGACACTACTTGCCCGTCAGATGCCTGATTTGTGACTGCCCGACGCGCTGGAACTCCACCTTGTATATGCTTGATAGGCTTCTCCAGCAGAAACATGCAGTTAACGACTACCTGTACGAACTCTGCGGCAGGACAGGTTCTGGGGAGCTTGGTTTTTTTCACCGTGTCAGTGGCTGCTCATGCGCGACGCATGCAGACTTCTGCGGCCATTTTATGAGATCACTAAACTGGTCAGTCGCAGCCAGGGTTCCATCAGTGACATTGTACCTTACACTGTATTTCTGGAGTGCACATTGCGTTGTGTCATTGATCAAGCTGTAGAGGAGCAGGTGCAAAAAGATGAGGAAGTCACAATACTGAATGAATTCCCCGGGGAGCTACTCCATCTGAGACAAGTCAGCAGGAGTCTGAAAAGGAGTCAGAGGAGGATGGTGCGTGGGGGGAGGAGGAGGAGGAGAAGCAAGACGAGCAGGCTTTAAACTTTTCTGGGATCCCTGGTGTTGTCTGTGGCTGGGGGGAGGAGACCGAGGACGACATTATCCTGGACGATGAGCAGGAGCCAGGCCACTCCACTGTTTCCAATTTAGTGCAAATGGGGGCCTTCATGCTCCAGTGTTTGAAGAGGGACCCCAGTATAAAACTCCGCCCTCCGGATCCAGCCTCAGGGAATGCCTAGACCGACAGGTGTCTGACTACATCAGGTTAACGGCCGATGTGGATGCTCTGAGAAGCGAGGAACCCCTGGACTACTCTGTGTGCAGGCGTGACCTGTGGCCAGAGCTGGCACAATTTGCCATGGAACTCTTTGCTTGCCCCTCGTCCAGTGTCCTGTCCGAAAGGACTTTCAGCGCAGCAGGAGGGATCGTGACCGATAAGCGCACTCGCCTAGCTCGATGAGGCATGGATCTCGGAGGAATTCAACACATGTGACTAGTCGACCACGTTTAATTGAATTTTAGGTAAATACAGCGGCATAAAAGGCCTTTTCTGTCCGTTGAATGCCTAATGTTTTTGGCCTCGGAGGAATTCAACACCTGTGACGACCACGTGTTTCAACTATTATCATTAGTGTTTTTTTCAAGAGGGGGGATTTCGTTAGCCATGTTTTTATTCCAATTTTATATTTTTAGTTGTTTTAAACATATGTATTTGACCTTTATTTGTAGTGGCCTTCAGTAAAATTGATATCCATTGACCGTCTAATAGACCTCCAGCCACATAATCACTTGATATTTTCTGTACGCTGAATGCATAATTTTTGGGGCCTGTAGTCCACTGGCCTGCTGTAAAATTGATATCCAATGACCGTGTAATCAACTTCCAGCCAGTCACATACTTACTTGTTCTTTTCTGTCCACTGAATGCATAATTTTTTGGGCCTGTAGTTCACTGGCCTGCTGTAAAATTGATATCCAATGACAGTGTAATCAACTTCCAGCCAGTCACATACTTACTTGTTCTTTTCTGTCCACTGAATGCATAATTTTTTGGGCCTGTAGTTCACTGGCCTGCTGTAAAATTGATATCCAATGACCGTGTAATCTACCTTTAGCCAGCCACATACTTACTTGTTCTTTTCTGTCCGCTGAATGCATAATTTTTGGGGCCTGTAGTCCACTGGCCTGCTGTAAAATTGATATCCAAATGACCATGTAATCTGCCTCCAGCCAGCCACATGCTTACTTGTTCTTTTCTGTCCGCTGAATGCATAATTTTTGGGGCCTGTCGTCCACTGGCCTGCTGTAAAATTGATATCCAATGACCATGTAATCTACCTCCAGCCAGCCACATACTTACTTGTTCTTTTCTGTCCGCTGAATGCATAATTTTTGGGGCCTGTAGTCCATTAGCCTGCTGTAAAATTGATATCAAATGACCATGTAATCTACCTCTAGCCACATACTTACTTGTTCTTTTATGTCCGCTGAATGCATAATTTTTGGGGCCTGTAGTCCACTGGCCTGTTGTAAAATTGATATCCAATGACCGTGTAATCTGCCTCCAGCCAGCCTCATACTTACTTGTTCTTTTCTGTCAGCTGAATGCATAATTTTTGGGGCCTGTAGTCCACTGGCCTGCTGTAAAATTGATATCCAATGACCATGTAATCTGCCTCCAGCCAGCCACATACTTACTTGTTCTTTTCTGTCCGCTGAATGCATAATTTTTGGGCCTGTAGTCCACTGGCCTGCTGTAAAATTGATATCCAATGACCGTGTAATCTACGTCCAGCCACATACTTACTTGTTCTTTTCTGTACCTTGAATGAATAATTTTTGGGGTCTCGGAGCAATTCTACACCAGTGACGATCACGAGTTATCGAATTTATTATTATTTTTTTTTCAAGAGGGGGGATTTCGTTAGCCATGTTTCTTTTTTTTTGTTTTGTTTTTTAAATTGACAATTTTTATTGTTTTATAGATATCATAGCAAGTTACAAGCAAGATGATACATTGTAATTACATTGCAAGTGGTTACCAAAGAAAGCGGCAAGTACATTCAAAGAAAAAATAAAAATAAAATTGTCACTAATTCAAGTAACTGGCGGGCATATATGCCCAACATTGACAGGTATTAGCTATTATTAATCATAGGTAAGATTCAGGTCAGACAAATAGCTAGGGATGTTAGAACTTATTGCTCAATATAAAAGGCGGATCATATGTAATACCCCACATGTGTCTTCAAAAACTAAGACAAGAACTCAACACCAAATGGGTATGTATCTATGTGAGTTGTTAAGCAAAACCTCTATAGCTCTTCCATGGTGACCATACCTTCAGGAAAGAAGATCTAGAGTGTGCCTCCCAATGTGAGATTTCTTCTAGCCTATATATCTGATCTACTTTGTTAGTCCAATGGTCAATACTTGGGGTGTCAGTAGACAGCCAGTGTGTTGGTAAGAGAAGTCTAGCAGCTGCCAGTAAGAGTGAGAAAAGGGATGATTTGTGTGATCCCAAAGTGCCCATCCCCAGGGATATCAGGGCTACCTCAGGTGAGCATGGGAGAGAAACCTGACATATCTGGTTACATAGTTTGAATATCTTGAGCCACCAAGGTTTAATTAGGTCGCAGGACCACCAAATGTGCATGAAGCTGCCTTTTGATGTATGACATCTCCAGCAGACATCAGATGCTGTTGGGCTGTATAAACATATCTTGTCAGGGGTCTTATACCATTGCATAAGAATTTTATAACTATTTTCTTGTATGCGAATACATCTGGATAGTTTATGAGGTGTGATTAAAAGTTTGGTGACCTCCTGGGGCGACAGATTACGTTCTAAGTCTCTTTCCCATAGGCCAACAATTGCAGGTTTAGAAAGGGAGGAGGAAAGTTTCAGGTTTTTATATATTCTAGATATAGTTTTGGAAGGGTATATCTTAGACCCTAACATTGCTTCAAACCAGTTAGATTCCCTTGTTTGGGAGATATTTTTTGCCCACGACAGAACCTCAGTCTTGAGGAAGTGCTGTAGAATAGGGTTATGTATCTGTGTCTCTAATAACGCAGGTATTTCAGTATCAGAAAGAATACAGCCTTCTTTGTCTAGTAACTTTGAGGTGGCTATCTCAGAATATCTCAGGATTGCTGGGCAACTCTCTCTTAGTTCCTTAGGAGCCAAATTAATAATGTCTTTTATAAGCAAAAGGGGAGAAGGGAATTTAGGACCATCAGAGCCTGCTGAAAACCATTTCCAGACCTTTAGAGTGTTGCGAGTGAGGGGGTTAGGTGTCAAGTTAGATGGAGGGAGTGGCTTGTTTGCGAGCAGAAGGGCCCGTATTGGGGATGGGAGTAGCGCATTTTTTTAATTTAGGCCAAAATTTGTGAGTAGGTTCTCTAATCAAGTCTATGGCCCTGGATAATTGGATTGCCTTCATGTAGGCTTCAGGGTCAGGAAGACCTATACCACCTTTAGCCCTAGGCTTGGTTAGCGTATCAAAGTAAATACGGGGGCTTTTACCTTGCCAAATAAACCTGCAAATAGTTTTATTTAGAGAGACGAAGTATGCTTTGGGTATTTCAATAGGAAGAACTTGCATCAGGTAGGTGAGTTTCGGCATAATCAGGGACATAAAAATGTTCTTCCTACCAAACCATGAGAGGTATTTGGAGTCTAGAGAGTCTATCTGAGCTTGCATAGCGGCTAAGAGAGGACTATAGTTTAGTCTAAATAAATCAGGTAAATGGGGGGATAGTTTAACTCCTAAATAAGTTAACTGTTGGGATTTCCAATCAAATGGGGAGTTTATTTGAAGAGATAAGGTGCTAGCAGGGGAAAGTCCTATATGGAGCACTTGGGTCTTGGAGGGGTTAATCTTAAAGTTCGAAAGGGAACCAAAAAGACTAAGAGTTGATAGGATCTTGGGTATGGACTTGTGGGGGTTGGTGGTAATGATTAATAAGTCATCCGCAAACGCTGCTAGTTTAAATTCGCTTGTTCCAATTTTAAAACCTTGGATATCTCTGTTTTGTCTAAGGGCCTGCAGAAGGGATTCCATAACTAGCACAAATATGAGGGGTGAAAGGGGGCATCCCTGTCTAGTCCCATTTCTAATAGAAAAGCAAGAGGACAGTAAACCATTGACCGACACGGACGCCGAGGAGCAAGTGTACATTGCAAATATTGCGTTGACATATGGTTCAGGGAATTGAAATTTCAACAGAGTCAATCTGATATAAGTCCAGTCCACTCTGTCAAATGCTTTCTCGGCGTCCGTGCCAATCAAGACCAAGGGAGTATGTTTATGGGAAGCATAGTACAAGGAGTCTAAAATTTTTGTAGTATTATCTTTCCCCTCTCTTCCTTTTTACAAAGCCTACTTGGTCTGGGTGGATTAGTTCAGGTAAGAACCTCTGCAATCTAGTGGCCAGCATTTTAGCTATAAGTTTAAGGTCTACATTAGGTAGAGAAATTGGGCGGTAGTTGGAGCATAATGCGGGGTCTTTGCCCTCTTTGGGTATTATTGTTATAGTGGCTTTAGTCATATCAGGTGAGAGAGGGAGATTAGACATTGCCAAGTTGCAGACAGGCAGTAGGTAGGGTAGAAGTGTGCTCTTGAAAGATGAAAAATAAGTTATAGGGAGACCATCTGGGCCGGGGCATTTACCTTTGGGGGTAGCTTTAATGGCAGCCTCTAATTCCAGGACTGTGAAAGGCTTGGCTAGAAACTCTCGTTGTGTGAGAGTTAATGCTGGAAGATCCAGTGTGTCTAAGAAGGAATTAACATTAGTTTCCCTGTCTAAGGAGGGATTGGGTGGGTCTGGGACTTAAAGGTTATAGAGAGAACTATAAAATAGTCTAAATTGTTCAGCTATCTCATCCGATTTGAATGTTAGGGAACCTTGCTGCTGTTTCAGAGATTGCACATAGCGGGAACCCCTCCTCTGTTTAATGCGGTTTATCACATATTTAGAGGCTTTATTGCCATGGGCGAAAAATTTTTGCTGAACACTCAAGAAAAATTTGTCAGAGCGCTCATTCAAAAAATTCTTTAATTGAGCTCTAAGGGAAGAGAGTTCCGCCAGGCGCAAATCACTCAAGGACTGTTTATGCGCATTTTCTGCTACATGTATCTTTGCAAGTAAATCACTTAATTTTTTCTCTGATTCTCTCTTTAGAAAAGAGCAGAGACCAATCAGCCTGCCTCTAATATATGCTTTATGAGCATCCCAGAGAACTTGAGGAGATATCTCAGAGGTGTTGTTTATTAAGAAATATTTCTCAAGATATGAGGATATGAGAGCAGTATGTTTTGTGTTGTTCATGTCACGACCGCTACCCCAGCAGCAGTCGTGTCGCACCAGACGGAGGGGAAGGGGGACCCTTATCTACGGATAGGAATAGTATAGCCACCCCTGACTAACCCTAAGCTGGCACCTGTCTGCCCTGATACCCTAGACGGGGTGTGAACCCGTGCGGCGAGCAGGATGCCTAAACCCTCAGTCACCCTAAAGCCTAGAGTGGGGAAAGGCCGATGGGAGCACTAGTCACCATCACTCATGTCTAGGAGAACAGCAGGGGAAGACAGCAACAAACAAACTATATCAGAGATAGACTTATCCAGTCACGAGCAGAGAAGGCGATCCCAATGACGACAGTCCACGCCGGACAAGAGCTCCACAGCAACACCATCAAACGATCTCCTTCGAAGGTCAGAATAGAACTGGAAGTAAGGACTATATCTGGCAATGACTGCAAGTGAAAGTGAAACTAATATAGTAGCTGGGAGTGGCAGACAGGACTCACCTGAGAAGGATGCCTACAAACTCCCAGTCAGGACAAAAAGGTTCACAAGGCAAAACCCACATGACATACCCTGAACCACGGAGCAAACTCACAAGCTATCGCGAGTAGCAAGTCGCTGCGACCTTCTCCTCCCAGACCTGTCTGGATCAGTCACAGTCGTGACAGTTCAGTAGGGATTCATTAAATCTCCAGTTGGTTTGTCTATTGGTTTTTTGATCTGGGCATATATCACAGAAAATCGGGGCATGATCGGACAAGGTGATGTTCCCAATTTTTGGGGATGAGCAGTACTGCAACTTTTCCTTCGGGATGAAAATATAATCGATTCTACTATATGAATTATTAGCAGCGGAGTAAAAGGAGTAGTCAATAGTTTCAGGATTGTGGCAGCGCCAGATATCCAAGACTCCCAGGTTATGCATTTTGGAACAACCTAAGAGTCTTCGACGAGACTGGTGATTTTTTGGAAGAAGTATCTGTTAAGGGGTTCAGAGCTATATTAAAATCACCTGCCACAACCAGAAAACCTTCCCTATATCTCTCTATCAAAGAAAGGACTGGAGTGAGCCAATTATTTTGGTCTACATTTGGGGCATATATGTTTACAAAAGTGAACATAGTTTGTCTCACCTGACCCATAAGGATCAAGTATCGACCTTCTGGATCCTGGACATGCGTTTTGTATTGAAAGGGGATTCTCCCACAAAAACCAATGCTGACTCCCCTCGAGGCCGCACCCCCAGCACCACAATGGTACCAGCAAGGAAATTTGGAATGAGAAAGGTTGGGATAGTTTCCATGCTTAAAATGTGTCTCTTGTAGAAAGACCATTGAGCATTTTTCCCTATGTAGTAGAGAGAAAATCTGTGATCTCTTAGAAGGGGATCTCAGGCCCTTAACGTTGTAAGAGGCTAATTTAAAATCCGCCATATTGTTTCATAAGAAGAAAAAATTGTGTATGGAATATATGTTGCATTAGAGAAAGACTGACCAACTAGCTGCAAGGCGGAGGAGAGAGAACGGCCACGAGGGGAGCCCAGGAGCATCCATTCACTCAGGGGAATCACTATCTGCGACCTCTGAATCTGCAGGCGAACCTGTTTACCCATCTGAGAGAGTAATGGAGTAGTTTTAGAGTACCTGTCAAAACAATAACAATAACAGTATAAAACAAAGGACAAAACAATGGTTGAAGTCAAAAGATGAATAAGTATCATCCAAACAAATTGAGACATAACAATAGTGCCTGTCTGGTTAGGCATCTTATATAGGGGGGGGGATAGGGTGTCTTACCCAGAAGCCTTACCCTCTGTAATGCATCTTATACTGGAAATTTTTGTTTCATATATTATTATAGGAAGAATCAGGGGGTACTGTATGAACATTAGGAGATCCTTGATAGTATTTATCCACATGGAGACAAGTAAAAGACCAGCTGAAGGTGGGCGGGATTAGCTTCTGCATTAGTACTAAAAGATATACAGTGGGGGAAATAATTATTTGACCCCTCACTGATTTTGTAAGTTTGTCCAATGACAAAGAAATGAAAAGTCTCAGAACAGTATCATTTCAATGGTAGGTTTATTGTAACAGTGGCAGATAGCACATCAAAAGGAAAATCGAAAAAATAACTTTAAATAAAAGATAGCAACTGATTTGCATTTCATTGAGTGAAATAAGTATTTGAACCCCTACCAACCATTAAGAGTTCTGGCTCCCACAGAGTGGTTAGACACTTCTACTCAATTAGTCACCCTCATTAAGGACACCTGTCTTAACTAGTCACCTGTATAAAAGACACCTGTCCACAGAATCAATCAATCAAGCAGACTCCAAACTCTCCAACATGGGAAAGACCAAAGAGCTGTCCAAGGATGTCAGAGACAAAATTGTAGACCTGCACAAGGCTGGAATGGGCTACAAAACCATTAGCAAGAAGCTGGGAGAGAAGGTGACAACTGTTGGTGCGATTGTTCGAAAATGGAAGGAGCACAAAATGACCATCAATCGACCTCGCTCTGGGGCTCCACGCAAGATCTCACCTCGTGGGGTGTCAATGGTTCTGAGAAAGGTGAAAAAGCATCCTAGAACTACACGGGAGGAGTTAGTTAATGACCTCAAATTAGCAGGGACCACAGTCACCAAGAAAACCATTGGAAACACATTACACCGCAATGGATTAAAATCCTGCAGGGCTCGCAAGGTCCCCCTGCTCAGGAAGGCACATGTGCAGGCCCGTCTGAAGTTTGCCAATGAACACCTGAATGATTCAGAGAGTGACTGGGAGAAGGTGCTGTGGTCTGATGAGACCAAAATAGAGCTCTTTGGCATTAACTCAACTCGCTGTGTTTGGAGGAAGAAAAATGCTGCCTATGACCCCCAAAACACCGTCCCCACCGTCAAGCATGGGGGTGGAAACATTTTGCTTTGGGGGTGTTTTTCTGCTAAGGGCACAGGACAACTTATTCGCATAAACGGGAAAATGGACGGAGCCATGTATCGTGAAATCCTGAGCGACAACCTCCTTCCCTCTGCCAGGAAACTGAAAATGGGTCGTGGATGGGTGTTCCAGCACGACAATGACCCAAAACATACAGCAAAGGCAACAAAGGAGTGGCTCAAGAAGAAGCACATTAAGGTCATGGAGTGGCCTAGTCAGTCTCCGGACCTTAATCCAATCGAAAACCTATGGAGGGAGCTCAAGCTCAGAGTTGCACAGAGACAGCCTCGAAACCTTAGGGATTTAGAGATGATCTGCAAAGAGGAGTGGACCAACATTCCTCCTAAAATGTGCGCAAACTTGGTCATCAATTACAAGAAACGTTTGACCTCTGTGCTTGCAAACAAGGGTTTTTCCACCAAGTATTAAGTCTTTTTTTGTTAGAGGGTTCAAATACTTATTTCACTCAATGAAATGCAAATCAGTTGCTATCTTTTATTTAAAGTTATTTTTTTGATTTTCCTTTTGATGTGCTATCTGCCACTGTTACAATAAACCTACCATTGAAATGATACTGTTCTGAGACTTTTCATTTCTTTGTCATTGGACAAACTTACAAAATCAGTGAGGGGTCAAATAATTATTTCCCCCACTGTATGTGAGCGACATTAGGTGTCTCACACGGTCTCATATGTATAGTAGGTTAAATTAATATCTTAGATAGCTTGGAGATGGTAGTAGAGAATGTGACTGGATTAATCCTAAAAACAGATGGGAGACTCAAAGGAGAGAGATCCCTACTGTTTCTACGTCTAATACCGGGCAGAGAGCAAAATTTAACCCGATGAATTTGAAATCATTGGCCAGGTTCTCTACACGGTATAAAAGATGTTGTCACCTATCTATAGATATAGTATCAACCAGGAGTTAGTACTTCACATACTATATTATTTATATATCACCTAACTAAAGGCGGTTAAGACATAGCCAACAATTTTTCCACCATGGTCAGACGCTTAGGGGTGGAGAATGAATTCCCCCTTTTACTTCTTTGGGGCTTTGGGGTACCAGGGGGTTCCCAGGGGATCACCCTAGGAAGGTCAGGTAAGTTGGTTAAGTTCTGAACCAAGTCCCAATTCTCAATAGGCAGAGGAGAGATCTGGAGAAGATCATAGGTTTTATCCAGGTCTGCAAAAGATGAAATATGGATGCAACGTCCGTCATGCAGGAAGGATAGGCCGAATGGAAATGTCCACCTGTATAGAATTCTGTGTTGCCGCAGCCATTCGGTGAGAGGTGTCAGGGATTTACGTTTTTTTAGGGTCGACTGCGCCAGGTCTTGGAAGATGGAGATATTATTTTCTTCCCAATCCACACTGGAATTTCTGGCATTTGTCAGGATGGCTTCTTTAACAGGAAAATGTAGAAACTTGCATATAACATCTCTGGGGGGCTCATTCACTTGTGGTCTAGGTCTGAGAGCTCTATGCGCCCGCTCAATCAAAACTTTGTGCGCTGAATCAGGGCCTAGAATTTTCAAGCAGATTTGAATTACAGTTTCTGGAATATCAATAGAAGCTACAGATTCCGGAATGCCTCTAAAACACAGGTTATTACGCCTGCTTCTGTTTTCTTGATCTTCTATGGCCGTGTAAAGCGAATTAATATGGCATTGAGCCAGAGACAGGCTAGATGTTACTTCAGCCTGGTGTTGCAGGATCTTGGCCTGGGTTTCTTCCAATACTTCAGTCCTCTGTCCTATATGCTGCACATCCTCTTTTATAAAGGAGATATCTATGCTAAGGGGGCCCAGGGCTTCTGCAAGAGCTTCTTTTAGGAAAGCTCTGGATATGGGCAGACAATCCGTTTCACTGGGGTCATCCCCTACCTTATCGCCGCCGGCTGCTGTTGATAGCTTGTGTGCAGAGCGTGGGGTGCCGGGCGCCATCTTGGATTCCCGGCTCACTGCCGCTGCAGCTGTCTTTTTGATGTATCTCTCCATCTCCCCAGCTTGATTTTGGGAGCGGTTGTTACCCGGTTGTTCTGTGGGCTTCTGGCCCCCGATTTTTACCATTTTGGCGGCCAGTGAGCTTAAAATAAGGTGCTTTGAGGGTTATGCAGGCAGGAGAGCAGCACTTCACACTTCCATCCGGCTCAAGCGCTGGCTCCGCCCCCCTCGTTAGCCATGTTTTTAATCCAATTTTATATTTTTAGTTCTTTTAAATATATGTATTTCACCTGTATTTGTACTGGCCTGCAGTACAATTGATATCCATTGACTGTGTAATATACCTTCAGCCACATAATCACTTGATATTTTCTGTCCGGTGAATGCCTAATGTTTGGGGCCTGTAGTCCAGTGGCCTACAGTAAAATTTTTATTCATTGACCGCATAATGAACCTCGAGCCACATAATCATTTATGTCAGGTGAATGCCTAATTTTTAACCCCTTAAGGACGCAGGGCGTATCGATACGCCCTATTTCCCGAGTCCTTAAGGACTCAGGGCATACCGATACGTCCTAACTTTAAATCGCTATTCCGGCGCTGCGGGGGTTAATCGGAACGGGATGCCGGCTGAAATCATTCAGCCGGCATCCTGTAACAATGCAGGGGGGGGTCATTTGACCCCCCCGTATTGGCGATCGCAGTAAACCGCAGGTCAATTCAGAACTGCGGTTTGCTGCGTTTCCGGTCCATTCGGGTCTCCGGTGACCTGATAAACCGGAAAAAGACTGCGATCGGTGGTGTGATTATACACCACCAATCGCAGTCCGAAGATTTGGAGAGGCGGTGCTGGCCCTGGTGCTGAACGCTGCTGTCCAGGGTGCTGATTGGTGCAGGGGAGAGAGGCGCGAGATTCAAACTTCCTGCGCTCCTCTCTCCCCTCCTCTTCCTGTTCTGCACGAGCACCCTGCAGCACCGTCCACCGTCGGCATCCATCACCCTCCTGAAACCATCACCCTCCAGGTAGGTTAGGGTCAGTGAGGGAGAGGCACCTTTAGGCAGGGACAGAAGGGAAAAGTTAGTTAGAAAAAAAAAGAACTTTTATCTAAACTTTCTTTGTTCCATCTTTCAGACCCCAGACTCCCCCTGCCACTTGCTCCCTGCCACTTGCCCCCCACCACCAGCCCCCCCCATACGCTCAGATTGCCTCCGACTCCGAGAGCCCCATTGAGGATGAGGATGACCCCACATTCCTTTTGTCATCCGCATCCTCCTCATCATAATCTGATGACGATGAGCCCCCAAGGCGGCCGAGACGCCGCCAGGCGGAGCCAGGGGCCCCACATGCTAGGGATCCTGTGGCCCACCCTAGTACGAGCCGCCCTGGGGTTCGTACTGGTTTCCCGCCCACTAAATAAGCCCACCGGAGCCCCCTGCCGATGAACTTAGCTGGTGTCCCCCAGTGGACTTTGAGCCCGAGATTCCGGATTTTGCTGGCAATCCAGGAATCCAGATTCCCACAGTGGGGTTTACTGAAATGGACTTTTTTAGTTTTTTTTTTCAGTAACACACTGGTGAATCTGATGGTGGAGCAGACGAATCTGTACGACCAACAGTTCGTCGCTCAAAACCCGGGCTCATTTTTGGCTAGACCTGGTGGCTGGACGCCGGTCAGTGCAGCCGAGATGAGGACATTTTGGGGTCTCGTGCTGCATATGGGTCTAGTGCAAAAACCCAGTGTCAGGCAATACTGGAGTGGGGACATCCTATACCAGACCCCACTGTACAGTATGGCCATGACACGTCCCCGGTTTGAGACCATCCGGAAATGTCTGCATTATTCCGATAATGCAGCATGTCCCCCCCCCGAGGCGATCCTGCCCATGACCGTCTGTATAATATACGGCCGGTCATCGATCACTTCGGGGCCAAATTTCAGCAGGCCTACGTACCTGGAAGGGAGGTTGCGGTTGATGAGTCTCTCGTTGCGTTCAAGGGGAGACTCAGTTTCCGCCAATACATTCCCACTAAGCTGGCGAGGTATGTCGTGAAGCTATACAAAATTTGTGACAGTACCTCAGGGTACACTTACAAATTTCATGTGTACGAGGGGCGAGATTCCCGGATTCAACCCCCAGAATGTCCCCCCACTCTGGGTGTTACCGGGAAACTCGTGTGGGACCTTATGTACCCACTGCTGGATAAGGGTTACCACCTTTACGTGGATAACTTTTACACCAGCATTCCCTTGTTCAGGTCCCTTGCCGCCAAATCCACGTTCGCTTGTGGGACCATGCGGAAAAATCAACGCGGCCTCTCTGCCTACCCCCTCCAGGTACCTATCCCCAGGGGTGAGACCCGTGCCCTTACCAGTGGAAACCTGTTGCTGGTCAGGTATAAGGACAAGAGGGATGTCCTTATGCTGTCCACAATCCACGGTAACAGCACCACCCCCGTCTCTGTGCGAGGTACCGCGGCAATGGTCCTCAAGCCCGATTGTATCGTCGACTACAATCGGTATATGGGAGGAGTTGATCTCTCTGATCAAATCCTCAAGCCATATAATGCCATGCGCAAAACCCGGGCATGGTACAAAAAAGTTGCGGTCTACTTGGTACAGGTTGCCTTGTACAACTCTTTTGTACTATTCCGACATTCCTCCAATTCTATGAAGCAGTCCTCAAGGACCTGATCTTTTCGGACCGGGAAAGAGCAGGCCGGAGTACCTCGGGAACTGGAGGCGCCCGGATCGTCCCTGGCCAACACTTTCCAGGTGTGGTCCCCCATACTGGAAAGAAGGGACGAACCCAAAAAAAGTGCAGAGTGTGTCGCAGGAGGGGGATACGGAAGGACACCACCACTCAGTGCGACACGTGCCCCGATCATCCGGGCCTCTGCGTTATTGATTGCTTCAGGGAGTATCACACTTCCATGGAGTACTACATTTTTATAATGCCCAACAGTCCACTAGAGAACATAAAAAACTATGGCTCTCAGACTTTGTCACGGAAACAATTTTTTTCCCCCAAAAAAATATTAGTTTTAGTGCAGGCATCCTCAAACTGCGGCCCTCCAGATGTTGTAAAACTATAACTCCCAGCATGCTCAGACAACCTACAGCCATCAGCGGGGCATGGTGGGAATTGTAGTTTTACAACATCTGGAGGGCCGCAGTTTTAGGATGCCTACTTAGTGTCTCCAAAGTCTGAGAGCCATACATATTGGGCAACGTTGCGTCCGTAAAAATTGTCTCTATAAAAATAACATTTAACCCAAAGCCCCCGTATGAACAGCGTTAAAAAAAAAAAAAAACGTGTAAAAAAAGCCATTTTTTTGTCACCTAACATCAGAAAAAGTGTAATAGCGAGCGAACAAAATGTCATATGCACCCCCAATTAGTGCCAATAAAACCGCCATCTCATCCCGCAAAAAATGAGCCCCTACATTAGATAGTCGCCTGACTAAAAAATAATAATAATTTGCTTCCAGGCTATGGAGATACTAAAATAATTTTTTTGGGTTCCAAAAATGATAATGTAGTGTAAAATCGAAATAAATTCTAAAATGTAGACATATTAGGTATCGCCGCGTTCGTAAGAATCTTCCCTATAAAACATTTGACCAAACCCCTCGGATGAACAGCGTTAAAAATATAAAATAAAAACGGTGCCAAAACACCAATTTTTGGGCAAAATTTCCATTTAAATCTGTTTTTTACGGTAATAAAGCAAGGGTTAACAGCCAAACAAAACTCAATATTTATGGCCCTGATTCTGTAGTTTGCAGAAACACCCCATATGTGGTCGTAAATGGCTATATAGCCACACGGCAGGGCATAGAACGAAGGGAACTCCATATGGTTTCTGGAAGGCAGATTTTGATGGACAATTTTTTTTGACACCATGTCCCATTAGAAGCCCCCCTGATGTAGCCTAGACTAGAAACTCCAAAAAAGTGACCCCATCTAAGAAACTACACCCCTCAAGGTATTCAAAAGTTACTTTACAAACTTTGTTAACCCTTTAGGTGTTCCACAAAACTAAATAGCGAATGTAGAAACAATTTTAGAATTTAAATTTTTTGTTACCTTGCCTCAAAAAAGTGTAATATAGAGCAACCAAAAATCATATTTACCCCTAAAATAGTCCCAAAACAACAACCACCTTATCCCGTAGTTTCCTCGATGTGGTCACTTTTATGGAATTTCTACTCTAGGGGTGCATCAGGGGGCTTGAAAGGGTACATGGTGTAAATTAGGCTACTTTCACACCTGCATTCGGGTGTCCGCTCGTGAGCTCCGTTTGAAGGGGCTCACAAGCGGCCCCGAACGCATCCGTCCAGCCCTAATGCATTCTGAGTGGACGCGGATCCGCTCAGAATGCATCAGTCTGGCGGCGTTCAGCCTCCGCTCCGCTCAGCGAGCGGACACCTGAACGCTGCTTGCAGCGTTCGGGTGTCCGCCTGGCCGTGCGGAGGCAAGTGGATCCGTCCAGACTTACAATGTAAGTCAAAGGGGACGGATCCGTTTGAAGATGACACCATATGGCTCAATCTTCAAACGGATCCGTCCCCCATTGACTTTCAATGTAAAGTCTGGACGGATCCGTTCAGGCTACTTTCAGACTTAGAATTTTTTTCAAACTATAATGCAGACGGATCCGTTCGGAACGGATACAAACGTCTGCATTATAGGAGCGGATCCGTCTGAGCAGACATCAGACGGACCCGCTCTGAACGCTAGTGTGAAAGTAGCCTAAACCAGTCCAGCAAAATCTGCCTTCCAAAAACCATATGGCGTTCCCCTTCTTCTATGTCCTGCCGTTTAGCCAAATAGTAGTTTACGACCACATATGGGGTGTTTCTGGAAACTACAGAATCAGGGCAACCCATTTTGAGTTTTGTTTGGCTGTTAACCCATTTTTTTCAGTAATAAAGTAAGGGTTAAAATGGAAAATTTTCCAAAAAATAGAAATTTCTAAATTGTTTCTCCATCTGCCATTAACTCTTGTGGAACACCTAAAGGGTTAACAAAGTTTGTAAACCCAGTTTTGAATACCTTGAGGGGTGTACTTTCTTAGATGGAGTCACTTTTTTTAAATTTCTATTCTAGGGGTGCAACGGGGGGCTTCAAATGGGACATGGTATAAACAAAACCAGTCCTGCAAAATCTGCCTTGCAAAACCCATATGGTGTTCCCCTCCTTCTATGTCCTCCCGTTTGGCCAAACAGTAGTTTATGACCACATATGGGGTGTTTCTGCAAACTACAGAATCAGGGCAACCCATTTTGAGTTTTATTTGGCAGTTAACCTCTGTTTTTTTCCAGGAAAAAAATTATTATATTGGAAAAAAATTTAAAAAATCTAAATTCTTAAAATTTATGTCCATTTGCCATGAAGTCTTGTGGAAGACCTAAAGGGTTAACAAAGTTTGTAAAAAACTGTTTTGAAAACCTTGAGGGGTGTAGTTTCTAGAATGGGGTTTCTATTATGTAAGCCTCACAAAGTGACTTCAAACCTGAACTGGTCCATAAAAAGTGGGATTTTGAAGATTTCTGAAAAATTTAAAAATTTGCTTCTAAACTTCTAAGCCTTGTAACATCCCCAAAAAATAAAATATCATTCCCAAAATGCTACAAACATGAAGTAGACATATGGGGAATGTAAAGTCATCACAATTTTCGGGGGTATTACTATGTATTACAGAAGTAGAGAAACTGAAACTTTGAAATTTGCAAATTTTTCCAAATTTTTGGTAAATATGGTATTTTTTTATGCAAAAAAATTAACTTTTTTGACCGAATTTTTGCAGTGTCATGAAGTACAATATGTGATGAAAAAACAATCTCAGAACGGCCTGGGTAAGTCAAAGCGTTTTAAAGTTATCAGCACTTAAAGTGACACTGGTCAGATTTGCCTTAAAGAGAACCTTTCACCGATTATTACACTATGAACTAACTATACAGACATGTAGAGAGGCACCCGGGGATCTCACTGCACTTACTATTCTCCCTGGGCGCCGCTCCGTTCTCCCGTTATGCCCTCCGGTATCTCCGATCACTAAGTTATAGTAGGCGGAGATTTCAGTCCCTAAGTTATGGTAGGCGGAGTCTGCCCTTGTTCTGCTCTAGCGCTGGCCAATCGCAGCGCAGAGCTCACAGCCTGGGAGGTTATTTTCTCCCAGGCTGTGAGCTCTGCAATGCGATTGGCCAGCACTACAGAAGAACAAGGGCAGACTCCGCCTACTATAACTTAGTGAGCGGAGATACCGGAGGGCATAGCAGGAGAACGGAGCGGCGCCCGGGGATAATAGTAAGTGCAGTGAGATCCCCAGGCGCCGCTCTACATGTCTGTATAGTTAGTTCATAGTGTAATAATCGGTGAAAGGTCCTCTTTAAGGTGAAATAGGGCTGAGTCCTTAAGGGGTTAAGATCCGTACTCCCGTGGCCTAAAATAAAAAATTTCTATGCCTCAACAGGGCACATTTCAGAGAATTTCCCTTTAAGATGCATAAAAATGTCCCCTGATTAAGATACATATTTTTTGCTGGAACTTTTGTAATTGATCCCCCTCTAGTATGTCACTGTCCATGTTGTGGGACTATTTGTGCACTTCTACTAAGTATTTGGTGGCTGCAAATATGAGCTGAAGGTTTTTCAGGTTCGCCTGCCATTAATGTGAATGGGGCCCTCCACGAACTTGCGGTTCACGAACATTTGATCGCAATAGCGAACCGTTCCGGCTGATGTTAGTCCATCACTAGCAATGACTCAAACAAAGCAATAGCTGATCTTAATGAGACCAGCTAAATAAAACACATTGGAGCCTCATTTAAGAGTGGACGCTATGTCAAGATCCCGCTCTTTTACAAGCTTTAAGGATGTGACAGGGAAGACCTAAGCCAGTTATCCATCCACAGACAGCTGTTTCAGGGTGTTGCCCCTCATCAGTCTGGAGTAGGATTCTGGCTAACCTAGAGCAATGCCTTGGAGACTACTCAAACAAAACAATAGCTGATCTTAAGGAGACCAGCTAAATAAAACACTGTGGAGACTCATTTAAGAGTCTAAACACAGCAATCCAAAATGCAAAGCTCCCTGGGAAACAGTAATATGCAAAATAACTGTTGAGCCCCCAGTTGAGAAAGCCAGATATCCTTCTAAGGAAGGAAAACCGAGCAATAGGGTGTCTCCATTACAGAGATCACCAGATCCACCATATTAAGTAGCCCCTATGTCAAGATCCCGCTCTTTTACAAGCTTTAAGGATGTGACGGGGAAGACCTAAGCCAGTTATCCATCCACGGACAGCTGTTTCAGGGGGTTGCCCCTCATCAGTGTGGAATAGGGTTCTGGCTAACCAGGAGCAGTAGTCCCAAAGGCATTGCTCCTGGTTAGCCAGAATCCTACTCCACACTGATGAGGGGCAACCCCCCGAAACAGCTGTCTGTGGATGGAAAACTGGCTTAGGTCTTCCCCGTCACATCCTTAACCACCTCCGGACCGCCGAACGCAGCGACGCGTCCTGGAGGTGGTTGATTGATTCCTCCTGGACGCATATACGCGTCCTCTCGCGAAACGCAAGATTTCCTGTGAACGCGCGCACACAGGCGCGCGCGTTCACAGGATCGGAAGGTAAGCGAGTGGATCTCCAGCCTGCCAGCGGCGATCGTTCGCTGGCAGGCTGGAGATGCAATTTTTTTAACCCCTAACAGGTATATTAGATACTGTTTTGATAACAGCCTCAATATACCTGCTACCTGGTCCTCTGGTGGTCCTTTTTGTTTGGATCGACCACCAGAGGACACAGGTAGCTCAGTAATATGTAGCACCAAGCACCACACTACACTACACCTGTCACTTATTAACCCCTTATTAACCCCTGATCACCCCATATAGACTTCCTGATCACCACCCTGTCATTTATCAACCCCCTGTCATTGATCACCCCCATGTAAGGCTCCATTCAGACGTCCGTATGATTTTTACGGATCCACTGATACATGGATCGGATCCGCAAAACACATACGGACATCTGAATGGAGCCTTACAGGGGGGTGATCAATGACGGGGGTGATCACCCCATATAGACTCCCTGATCACCCCCCTGTCATTGATCACCCCCCTGTAAGGCTCCATTCAGACGTCCGCATGATTTTTACGGATCCACTGATACATGGATCGGATCCGCAAAACACATACGGACATCTGAATGCAGCCTTACAGGGGGGTGATCAATGACAGGGGGGTGATCACCCCATATAGACTCCCTGATCACCCCCCTGTCATTGATCACCCCCCTGTCATTGCTCACCCCCCTGTAAGGCTGCATTCAGATCACCCCCCTGTAAGTGAGATAAATATCTTGGTCAAATGGCAACTTTGTATAAAAAATAGGAAAAGTTGTCTTTTGCCGAGATATTTCTCTCACCCAGCAAGAGTATATGTAAAAAGACACCCCAAAACACATTGCCCAACTTCTCCTGAATAGGGCGATACCACATGTGTGACACTTTTTTGCAGCCTAGGTGGGCAAAGGGGCCCACATTCCAAAGAGCACCTTTAGGATTTTACAGGTCATTTACCTACTTACCACACATTAGGGCCCCTAGAATGCCAGGGCAGTATAACTACCCCACAAGTGACCCCATTTTGGAAAGAAAACCCCCTAAGGTATTTCGTGAGGGGCATGGCGAGTTCCTAGAATTTTTTATTTTTTGTCACAAGTTAGCGGAAAAGTCTCATATTCCACTAACTTGTGACAAAAAATAAAAACTTCCATAAACTCATTATGCCCATCACGAAATACCTTGGGGTGTCTTCTTTCCAAAATGGGGTCACTTGTGGGGTAGTTATACTGCCCTGGCATTTTAGCGGCCCGAATGCGTGAGAAGTGGTTTGAAATCAAAATCTGTAAAAAAATGGCCGGTGAAATCCGAAAGGTGCTCTTTGGAATGTGGGCCCCTTTGCCCACCTAGGCTGCAAAAAAGTGTCACACATCTGGTATCACCGTACTCAGGAGAAGTTGGGCAATGTGTTTTGGGGTGTCTTTTTACATATACCCATGCTGGGTGAGAGAAATATCTTGGCAAAAGACAACTTTTCCCATTTTTTTATACAAAGTTGGCATTTGACTGAGATATTTATCTCACCCAGCATGGGTATATGTAAAATGACACTCCAAAGCTGGCTCTGGCTGTGCTCACAGCTATCTAAGCCTAAAATACATATAGCATAAATATGATTAGGGTATAGATAACATTTTTATACTATGGCCGACACTAAATAGCCTATAAGGTGCATCATCTGGTGCTACCATATATATGAAAGCAAGCCGGTCAAAGTCTCTTTTTCTTACCCTGTGTTCAGTGGTGTATAAATGTGGATTGGCTCTGTTTGGCGTGCTCCTCGACGCACGTTTCGCTTTATTGCTTCATCAGGAGGGGCTAATTTTCTAATGAATGGTGAGGTCTTTTAATGCAGTTGTTGACCAATGGCTCGGTCCGTTGGTTTAATGTGACTCCACTAACGTCGATTTCTTAGGTGGCGCGTCATGCGATGGCTAGATAGAGGATTCTAATGGGACTTCCGCCCTTCCGTCTGCGCGATCCAGGTGAGGGCAGAATGCGTCTGACGTCACCAGGATCTCGCTTGACGGGACGGCGAAAGTCCTCTCATCCGCAATCCATGACGCGCTCTGAAATCTCGATGTACTTTTCTAGCATGTAAGGAGGGATACGAATTTTATCACATATGGATTGGATATATATATTATGTTCCATATTCGTCTATTTCCACCATATATTAAGATAGTACCTGTAGTTCCTAAATATTTTATATCGGAGACTTTGATCGGTCTGATGCCATACATAGGCAGCAATACATAATATCACTATATCCACATAGTTATCTCATATTTCATATATCTACATGTTTAACATACATGATAAGAGTCTAAAAAATACATATTTAAGGGGTGCATAGCATCTACATGATTATTTCATATTCTATATATTTAATCTACATAATAAAAACTCCAAAGTGCATATTTTAAAAGGTATGTGAATGTGATATCTAATACATATTAATCAATATAACATAATTTAGTATTTTTATTTATTATATATATTTTTTTATTATATTTTATTATTTTTGTTATAAGATTTTTTAATAGTATTTTTTATATTTTATTTTTTTGAATTTTTTAATAAAGTGTCATGTGCATATATAAAGCCATATGTGACATGCATATATAAAGTGTCAAGGTGCATGTGTGATCAACATGTTTAGGTGTGCATATACTAAATTTTTATAAATATTCTTCAGTGCGATTACTTAAACACGGCTAGTAGTGTGTCATCAGAGTGGGTGTTTAGTGTGACGGGGGCCATAGTTACCTCAAGAAGAACTTTCCTGTCCACCCAAAATGTGGAGAGACTGACCTTTGTCAAGATGAATCAGGCATGGATCAGCCCGGATTTTCACCCACCAATGCCTGATGCATCAGACTAGATCATCAATGTTGCCACACCTACACTTTGACAAAAGAGATCAGTTTCTTCTGGCTACCTGCCTCAGCTACTATTCTGATGCTTCCACCCGCCTGGTATTGCCACCCACCTCCCCACTCTGTGGTCTCCTGATGCTGCTGCCACCTCCACACTATGTCACCTTGCCACTCTGTGGTGTACTGATGCTGCTGCCACCTTCACACTATTTTACCTTGCCACTCTGTGGTCTCCTTATCCTGCTGCCACCTCCACACTGTCACCTTGCTACTCTGTGGTCTCCTGATACTGCTGCCACTCTGTGGTCTCCTGATGCTGATTGCTACTCTATGGTCTCCTGATGCTGCTGCCACCTCAACACTATGTCACCTTGCCACTCTGTGGCCTCCTGATGCTGCTGCTGCCACCTCCACACTCTGTCATTGTTCCACTCTGTGGTCTCCTCATGCTGCCGACACTTCTACACTGTCATTGTGCCACCCTGTGGCCTCCTCCTGATGCTGCTGCTGCCGCCACCTCCAGACTCTATCATTGTGCCACTCTGTGCTCTCCTCATGCTGCTGCTGCTGCCACATCCACACTGTCATTGTGCCATGCTGTGGCTTCCTCAAGATGATGCTGTTGCTGCCACCACCTCCACATTTCGTCATTGTGCCACCCTGTGGCCTCCTGATGATGCTGCTGCCACCTCCACAAACTGTCATTGTGCCACCCTGTGCCCTCCTCATGATGCTGCTGCGACCTCCACACTCTGTCATTGTGCCACTCTGTGGTCTCCTCATGTTGCTGCCACCTCCACACTGTCATTGTGCCACCCTGTGGCCTCCTTCTGATGCTGCTGATTCTGCTACCTCCACACTGTCATTGTGCCACTCTGTGGCCTCTTCTTGATGCTGCTGCCACCTCCAGACTCTGTCATTGGGCCACTATGTGATCTCCTAATGCTTCTTCCACCTCACCACTATGTCATAGGGCCACTCTGTGGACTTCTCATGCTGTTCCAAACCTTCCCACTTCATGACTGGGCCACTATTTTGCCTTTTGGCCTGGCTGACATCATAATTTATTTGACCCTTCTACTGATCTATCATAAGAAGCGAAAAATAAGACGCACACCGGATCCTGTCTATGTAACAGCTGTAAGGCCTGCATGACATGGTCCTTATTTTGCATCACAATTGGCTTATGATTTGGTAGCCAAAAGCAGGAGTGGGTACAAAGCACAGAAGACATGTAAATATTCCATTCACATGTCATCTCTGTTTTGGATTCACTCCTGTTTTTTTGGGCTTTAGCAATACTAATGGATTACTGACCAAATGCTGACCGAGTGAAGGCAGATGCTCTACAGACAGGATCCGTTTTTTGGGGGTTATTGTTCTGACAGATCAGAGGAAGGGTAAAATAATCAGTGATGTCAACACAAACTTACTGCTGACACCCTCTCCACTCTGTCGGGGGGGCTCTACTTGTATAAGCGTTTAATAGAACAGGTTCTGTAGACATCTATGTGGAATCAGCTGACGACGGTGTAAAAGGAGTGCACTTCTTCTTGACGATAAAATTGACCTGTAAGGCTGAGTTCAAACTTGAGTTATTTGGTCAGTTTTGGCCCTGTAACTGCCAAATAAGTGAAGTGTGCAGTAACTCTAAGAGCGACGCCTGTCATCTACATGTCATACTGACTCACAGTATTATTTCACTACCACAGCAGACTCCTTATGCATGTTACTGCAAGGCACAGTGTTCTACACCACTATAAAGGCTATCTGCAGCCAGGAAATAGCATATTTTTTTACCGCAATTGGCCACGAATAAATTCGGATCGAAGGACATTTTTTCGAAAAATTCTGCGAACTGGCCGAATCGAATTTCTGAAAAATTTGCTCATCTCTAATTATAAGGTCACATTTTCTTGCAAAGTTTGAACATAGCGGCATAAGACATCTTGTGCCCTCTCCATAGTATTCACCCTCTCAGCCATACTTTTAACATAATTGCGTACAGCAGCAATTTCAGCTTTACAAGTCTCTCTGACCTCTGAGATTAGGGTTTTAAAGTCAGCTTTAGTGGGTGAAAGATAATTATAGAGAGACTTACTGTCCCCTGATAGAGCAGGAATCCCAACAGAGGCCTCTGATAGTGGGCTGTATCCCAATCTTCTGAAGGGGGGTCCATATAAGAGAGAGACAGAGTAGCCCCAGGGATTCTTAAGGGCGAGGGACCAGTCAGATCTAGCGGGCAATGCGGTGGAAGGCAGTTTTGCCGTCATTGACCAATGTAGACTGTCCGATCCCCTGAAGACGCCAGGTTAGCTGACAAAACATGTCAGGGGACAGTCATTGAGAGTGTTTTTAGAGCAGGGGTGTAGCCTATTAATATCGAGTGTATTCAGCATTATGGAGTGTATTCAGCAATAAGTGTACTCAGCCTAACACAAGTGTATTCAGCATAATAATGGAGTGTATTTGGCATCAAGTGTATTCAGCATAAGAATAGGGGAGAGTCTGCAGCTAGTGCTCAGCTTTCAGCCCCTTATTGAATTACAATCTAGATAGTAAACTGAGTATAAATTAATCCATTAACAAAAAATAGGCAACACAACTGATAGTTTTTAAATGGGTAGATTTAATGGTCTGTAATAATTATTCAGCTGTAATAAAAGTTAAGTTTTATGGGAGTGAAAGGCATATGTCAAGATAAGGCAAAAACTGTCTTAGGACTATTGGCAAATTATGTACTGACCGAACAGCACGTGGTGAGAACATGGCGTCCGGGCTGTGGTACAGGAGACTGCTATGACAGGTGGAATTCAGAAGCCAAAGGAGATAGGCTAGCCAGAAATGGTGACCTCCTCACTGGGTGGACACTAGGATCATCCAGGAGAGGTCAGGGCAAAATGGTATTGCCTCGAGAGGCGTGCTCTTTGATGCTCACTTCGACAAGCCACTGCACAACTGAGAGGAGGAGGCTGCAGCTTGTCTGCACTGCGTCTGGCAGAGCAGTGAAGATATTCATCCAAAGTGCGAGATGCAGGGCTGTTGGCAGTGGCGTAACTAGAGTTCCATGGGCCGCAGGTCAAACTTTGGATCCGGGGCCCCCAATACCCCGCCCCCCTTTTACTTTTTTGCCCTCCTCTGTCAATGTATATATTTCATTTTTTGCCCCCTCTCTCAATTTAAATATTTCATTTTTTTGCCCCCCTATCTCACTGTACATATTTCATTTTTTGCCCCCTCTCTCAATGTATATATTTCATTTTTTACCCCCTCTCTCAATTTATATATTTCATTTTTTGGACCCCCTATATACAAACCGGATTCCAAAAAAGTTGGGACACTATACAAATCGTGAATAAAAACTGAATGCAATGATGTGGAGGTGCCAACTTCTAATATTTTATTCAGAATAGAACATAAATCACGGAACAAAAGTTTAAACTGAGAAAATGTACCATTTTAAGGGAAAAATATGTTGAATCAGAATTTCATGGTGTCAACAAATCCCAAAAAAGTTGGGACAAGGCCATTTTCACCACTGTGTGGCATCTCCCCTTCTTCTTACAACACTCAACAGACGTCTGGGGACCGAGGAGACCAGTTTCTCAAGTTTAGAAATAGGAATGCTCTCCCATTCTTGTCTAATACAGGCCTCTAACTGTTCAATCGTCTTGGGCCTTCTTTGTTGCACCTTCCTCTTTATGATGCGCCAAATGTTCTCTATAGGTAAAAGATTTGGACTGCAGACTGGCCATTTCAGTACCCGGATCCTTCTCCTATGCAGCCATGATGTTGTGATTGATGCAGAATGTGGTCTGGCATTATCTTGTTGAAAAATGAAGGGTCTTCCCTGAAAGAAATGACGTCTGGATGGGAGCATATGTTGTTCTAGAACCTGAATATATTTTTCTGCATTGATGGTGCCTTTTCAGACATGCAAGCTGCCCATGCCACACGCACTCATGCAACCCCATACCATCAGAGATGCAGGCTTCTGAACTGAGCGTTGATAACAACTTGGATTGTCCTTGTCCTCTTTGGTCCGGATGGCATGGCGTCCCAGATTTCCAAAAAGATCTTTGAATCGTGACTCGTCTGACCACAGAACAGTCTTCTATTTTGCCACACTCCATTTTGAATGATCCCTGGCCCAGTGAAAACGCCTGAGCTTGTGGATCTTGCTTAGAAATGGCTTCTTCTTTGCACTGTAGAGTTTCAGCTGGCAACGGCGGATGGCACGGTGGATTGTGTTCACTGACAATGGTTTCTGGAAGTATTCCTGAGCCCATTCTGTGATTTCCTTTACAGTAGCATTCCTGTTTGTGGTGCAGTGTCGTTTAAGGGCCCAGAGATCACGGGCATCCAGTATGGTTTTACGGCCTTGACCCTTATGCATAGAGATTGTTCCAGATTCTCTGAATCTTCGGATGATGTTATGCACAGTTGATGATGATAGATGCAAAGTCTTTGCAATTTTTCGCTGGGTAACACCTTTCTGATATTGCTCCACTATCTTTCTGCGCAACATTGTGGGAATTGGTGATCCTCTACCCATCTTGGCTTCTGAGAGACACTGCCACTCTGAGAAGCTCTTTTTATACCCAATCATGTTGCCAATTGACTTAATTAGTGTTAATTGGTCTTCCAGCTCTTCGTTATGCTCAAATTTACTTTTTCCAGCCTCTTATTGCTACTTGTCCCAACTTTTTGGGGATTTGTTGACACCGTGAAAATTGGAATCAACGTATTTTTCCTTTAAAATGATACATTTACTCGGATTAAACGTTTGATCTGTCATCTACGTTCTATTACAAATAAAATATTGACATTTGCCATCTCCACATCATTGCATTCAGTTTTTATTCACAATTTGTTTAGTGTCCCAACTTTTTTGGAATCCGGTTTGTATTTCATTTTGCCCCCCCTGAGTAATGAATGATTTGCTGCCAGACTTCCAGTGCCCCGCCCTGCCCTCATATGATCCACCTTTCTGAATCCAGGGTTAGGTAGTTAATTATATGCCGCCACTGCAAGGTGCCCTCTCTCCCCCCAGTATGAAGCTGGTGTGGACATACGTAAAAAAAAAAAATTGTTACCTACTCTGTTCCGCTCCGTCCGTCTGTACTCGTGTGCTGCCAGCTATGGCCTTCAGTGAGGTGTCACATCATAAGTTTTCTGTGGTGCTGCGTCATTCCGTCATCCTGTGTTCCTGAGAGACCCGTGACCTCAGTGCCAGGTCTCGCGCTGTCACAGAATGAATTGACAGTGTGTGTGAGTCTGGTGGCACAGCGCCGGGCGGAGAGGGTATGGGTGGGTATGGGTTTTGTTGGGGATGTGTGCAGTAGCGCAGCCAGGAAATTAAGTAGGCCCAATGGAGACTGGCCATTAAAAGCAATTGTGGGGCTGTGGGCACCCTCTCCCGCCGGACCCGGTCGCGATCGCGCCCTCTGTGACCATGATCATTACACCCCTGGCTGTTGGGGGTCATAGCAGGCAGGGTCCTCTGGGTCCACATGTGCGACTGGCCACTTTAGTCATTTCAGGAGAGCAGCAAGGGGCCTGCAGGGGGTGCCGGGCCCCGTTCTTGTGATCGGTAGGGGTCTCAGTGGTAGGACCCCCACCAATCTGATAGTTATCCCCTATTCTGTGGATAGGGGATAACTTTTACCTACCGGAATATCCCTTTAAGATATTCTTTCCAATCACTAAGCAACACCCACACCTGATTTTTTTCACAAATGTTTTCCAAAGACTGTCAATTTATGCCTTGTCTGCTCAAGAATTTACTAATGTAACTGACATATTGTAATTACAATATGCAGCTAGGTAACTGAGGAAAGATAATTACTTCAGAGTGGCTCAAGAGTTTGGGCATCAGTGCACAAAATCTCATGTCCCTCTTCAAGCAGGCTTGGCGAGAGGGCCAAATCAAGGAATGGCGATGAAAAGAGCTCCTCGGAATATCCGTGTGGGATCAATTGTTTGCCAAGACTCTCCATGGTGGGAGGAAGGAGGATCAGGGTGAGGATTCTGTTGACCAGACTCTTGGCTACTGAGACTGGACTTTGTGGGAGACAGGGTGTTGCTTAACCAACTGGAAGCATTATCTGCTGCAATCGAACCGACCACATGGTCGCACTGGTGTGACTTCGAGAGCGGTGTCCTGCGCCGCCCTGCAAACTGGGACATGAAACTAGGTGTTGTGGATGAGTGTGTTTCTTGTGCTCTGGCAGCAGGCACAGTTTCACCGCACCTAGGGCCACGGCCTCTGCGTGCACCATCAGCAGCACGGCCACTTCCCCGTCCCTTCCTGCTCGCCTTGAGCATATTAAATTATATGTATTCTTGCAAGTATGTACAGTAGCGCGGGTTTTGTAAGTGTATGAGAATTTTTTTTTTTTTTACTGAATGTCACAGATATTTAGGATGCGCAAACGCTATACAGGAGATGTAGCGCAGGTAATGTCGCTGTCACCAGCGGCGAAAATATTAAACTGAATGTCACAGATATTTAGAATGTGCAAACATTATACAGGAGATGTAGCACAGGTAATGTCACTGTCACCAGCGGTGAAAAAATTTGACTGAATGTCACAGATATTTAGGATGGGCAAACATTATACAGGAGATGTAGCGCAGGTAATGTCGCAGTCACCAGCGGTGAAAAAATTTGACTGAATGTCACAGATATTTAGGATGGGCAAACATTATACAGGAGATGTAGCACAGGTAATGTCGCTGCCACCAGCAACGAAAAAATTCGACTTAATGTCACTGATATTTAGGATGCGCTAACGCTACACTGGAGATGTAGCGCAGGTAATGTAACTGTCACCAGCGGCCAAACAATTGAGCTGATCTTCACAGCGCAAATGTAACACAACAGATGTAGCAGAGGTTGTGTCACGGTCAGCAGCGGCCAAACAATTGCACACAATTTAGCGCAGGTTGCACTAATAATATATATGGCAGTCAGATAAAATAATAGTCCTTAAAAGAACCTTTGGGTCTCTAACACATTTCACCAGTAAACCCTGCCTAAAAAAAAAAATCCTGTCTCTACACTATCTGTCCCTTCTGCTTCAGCTCTCCCTGACTAAGACTAAGCCGAACCACGTGTCATCAGGTGCTATATAGCAACCGATGACGCGTTCCGGCCAGCCAATCACTGTAATGCCAGTAACCAACATGGCTACGGAATTACAGTGAGTGCTAGTACCCCTGCGCACGTTTATTGGCTGTCAAGTAAAAAAGTGTTCCGCCGAGCATACTCGCCCAACACTAGTCAATATTTGATCAGTGATTTCCATAATTGATTCTGAGCCAAAACCAGGTGTGGGTGAAAAACGCAGAATAGATGTAATTTTTCCGTTAAACCTTACCTAGGCTCTGTTTCTGGTGTTGGCTCACAATCACTCATGGAAATAACTGACCAAACACTGACCAAAATATTGACTTGTGAAAGCAAGAGATGATGGGCAAATACCCTGTGTGAGATTGACATGCTGTGGACTTCAAAATCTGCTCCGCAGATCCTTTTGAGCGTTTGGTTTTTTTACATCACTTTTCATTTTACAGCATCCTTTTCCAAGATTCACATATACTGCAAAGTGCACATGTATATATTTAGGGGGACATTTACTAAGATTGGTGATTTATTTAACCCAATATGAGAATCAAGGCCTAATGGAATTGCTTATCTATGAAATCAGGTGGACGCCACTATAACGGTTATATTACACATATTATTCACCCCAATATGAGAATAAAGGCCTACTAGAATTGCTTATCTATTAAACAAGATGGTTCAGTTAAATAGCTCTGTGCCCTACACAGGGATTGATGCAAACTGCACTGTCTCCTAAGGATCTCTTCAGCTTACAGAGCCTGCACTGTGCTGCAGTCTCCCTATGCCCTCCCTACAGTGTGTTAAAACTCTCCCTATGATGTCCCTACACTGTCCTTGCACTGTCCCTATCCCAGATTATACTTATAAAAGCTTTGTAAAAACACATTTCCTCACACTTGTCACATTTGTCCCTATGCTCAGTTCACTGAAAAATGTTGGAGACTGGGCAGGATGAGGCTTTTTAAAGGGCTGTGACATCATAGGGGCTGGCTGTCTGCTGATTGGCTGGCTGCACTGCATTATGGTGATCCATCATTCCTAGACTTCTTAGTTTCACGTTGTGTCATGTGCCGCAGCCATTTTAGAAAAATGTAATTCATTGCCAAGAAGAGCAAGGAAATTCGGATTCATGGAAAATCACATTTTCCCTGAAATTCTTATCGAATTCCACTTTGTTAACCTCCATCTCCTCAACACTATATATAAGGTAATACCCCATGCCCCTCACAGCATGCAGCATAACACATCAGCTTGTCATGGAAGTCCCCCAAACCTTCATAGTACATATGTAACAGCCAGGGCCCTCATAGCATATAATGAAACACCCCAAAGTATGCAGTGTACAGATTCACTGTCTTTGGCCCTGGTACGAACCTGCTTGTAGAGGCAGGAAGAGGAGGACATACATGCAGAGCGGCAAGAGGGAAGTAGTGACAGCTTTGAGCCCTGCACAGAATGTCCTGATGTTGGTGTCAGAAACTTGGCAGCATCACATCCACCGCACACAACAAATATTGTCAGAGTGGGTGTCCCCAGAACATGGAACTCCTGCGGTTTCTTTATAAAAATTAATTCACCAATTTAGCAGGCACATGCTGGGTAACCAGGAGTCTACTCAGTTGGCCATGTTGCTAATCTGGGCCTAACATTATTAATATTGTTCAGTAGGAATCTGTTCAACGGTAGCTGCAGCTAGCCACTGCTAGGGCCTGCGTCAATTCCCACCATTGCAAGCTCAAAGTGCCTGGTGCACCACAGTAATTGCTGTGGGTGTTGTAGAGGGTGGCACCTCTGTGAGTTGACAGATGTGCGTTTAGTAGTGGATAGACTCTGGTGAGGCCCCCAGAAGTAGTCACAGTCTCCAAGCCTCAATGTGTGAGGCTCTGTTGCACTGTAAATGTAACCTGTATCCAAGTAGAGGAGTTCGGGCTCATGCACACAATCATGTGTCCCCCCGTGTCCGTATTGCAGGCCTCATACAGTGGGTCTGCAGTATACGAGTACCGGCCTTGTGCACTCCGTATCACGGATGTGGACCCATTGACATGGCGCTATATAGATACATTTTATTACATTACTCAATAACATGCAATTACAAAAGTATTCAGATCCAGGTACTGGTTTGAAGACTGTAGAATATTTTTTGTGGGACAACCCCTTTAAGTGATTGCTAAAAATCTTCAGTTTAATGCTGGCATCACAATCTGAGGAGAGTCATGTATTGCCAGAGAGGAGTCTGACTTGATCATGAGCTCCCCACTATCGCTGCCCACCCATCGATGACTGACTCCTTGTTTTCTCCCTAAGAAGGAACTGTCAGTCATCGGTTGGTGGGTTAAACAGCAAGTTCTTGTCAGCAACTTTACTTTAACAGATGAGAAATCTGTTAGCGCATCCTAAATATCAGTGACATTAAGTCTAATTTTTTCGTTGCTGGTGACAGCGACATTACCTGCGCTACATCTCCTGTATAACGTTTACCCATCCTAAATATCAGTGACATTCAGTCTAATTTTTTCGTTGCTGGTCGCAGCAACATTACCTGCGCTACATCTCCTGTATAACGTTTGCCCATCCTAAATATCAGTACATTCAGTCAAATTTTTTCACCGCTGGTGACAGAGACATTACCTGCTCTACATCTCCTGTATAACGTTTGCGCATTCTAAATATCTGTGACATTCAGTTTAATATTTTCGCCGCTGGTGACAAAGAACAAAGAAATGAGGATGTCTGTCACTATTTTATGCAGAATTTAGTGTTTTCCTCTAATAAGAGAAGTTGGTGCTCTAGGTAACCTCAATGTCTATAGAGAAAATCACATATGTCAGCAGATTTCCTTTATTACAAGATCACGTTCAAAACCTATTACTCTGTCCTTCATGCAAAAGCTTCCAAAGACACTCCAAAGAGATACTGAATGGGACCTTAGATTGTGAGCCCCATTGGGGACAGTTGGATGCTAATGTCTGTAAAGCGCTGTGGAATATAGTAGCGCTATATAAGTGCATAAAATAAAATAAAAGCTTCCTATTTGACCTGCTATTGCCACACTAGCTAATAATCCAAAACTACTTTTTGAAACATGCTTCTTAGGCTTCGTTCACATCAGCGTTCAGCCTTTCCGTTCTCCTGCTCCGTTTAGGAGTAGTAGAACGGAAAGGACGGAGAAGGCACATAACTGAGCCTAAGGACCCCATAGACTATAATGGGGTCCGTTATCTTTCCGCTCAGAAGATGATTTTGGAGCAGAGACAAAAGTTGTGTATGCAGGACTTTTGTCTCCGCTTCAAAATAATCTTCTGAGCGGAAACATAACAGACCCCATTATAGTCTATGGGGTCCTAAGGGCTCCGTTTGGCTCAGTTATGTGCCTTCTCCGTCCTTTCCGTTCTCCTGCTCCTAAACGGAGCAGGAGAACGGAAAGGCTGAACGGTGATGTGAACAAAGCCTTAATCAACGTCGATTCCAAAATTCTCTCCCAGTCCTGGGATGTCTTCTAAAAAAAATTGCATCAAAATAGTGGAGATGTTAAATTTTATGAATAATTTTGTACAACATTTCTAAGCAATGTTCCAAAACATACAAGAAAATAGTACAGAACTTGAGATTGTTCAAGCAGCTTATTAACAACTAGCAGTGGTCCTATAAAACATATTTTATGTTCCATTTATTCGGCCTCGAAATGAGCAAGTACTTGTAATATTTATTTTAAAAAATCTAAGATTTAGCAGATAAGGGTACTTTAACACTTGCGGCAGATTGATCTGGTAAGCAGTTCCGTCGCCGGTACTGCCTGCCGGATTCGTCAATCTGCATGTGCAATGAGCAGGACACTGGGTCAGTGGGCATGCTATGCAGTGGGTCAGATTTAGGTGTAACTAAGTTCGTGACGCCAGTTGCAGCTTGCGCAGGTACTGTAAAAGGGCCCTTTAAGATGGTATAGCTCATGTACTAGGTTAGGAATGCCAGAGGGGGATATTGTCTCTGTATTGTGTCAACGGTATCTCCTACCTGTAGTACGGCTGGACTCTTGTATCCTGGCTCACATACAACAAAATTGAGTGCTGTAAATAGGAGTAATGGAGGAATGATGGAATTCCACACAGCAAAGAGGGTCCAACTTGTCTTTACTTGATGTTATAAGAGGCAGCTTTAGATCCATACAATATGCAGCAATAGTCTAGGGTCCCAGCAGGTATTGGCAATATGTGGCAGGAATTATATATATATATATATATATTCTGCATCTAGTACATACGCCTTTAAGTATCTGGCAGGTATCTGTCTTCTGCTCTGTCTATCTTCTGCTTTGTTTGGGCCTGACTAGCTATGGAGGTACTTATCTTCTCCTTGTTCTGGAATCTGTACTTACAGGACTGCTCGCAGGGAATGGTGGTTTCTTCCTGGAGATCTAGTAGTTCTGAAATTGGCTGCTTTCTTTGTCATCCAGCTGAGGTAAGGAACTCAGGCTGGGAAGGTTGCTTTGGGCCTCAGCAAAGGCCTGAATTCTTGGTTGGGATCCCTGTTTCTGGGAGCTCCTATTCACACAGCCTACCCCAACAGGGGGTGGCTGGTACACTCTGCCTAGAACTTTCTATCCTCCCTCTGAAGTAGGATGTGGGAACATTCCACTCCTCCTCAGATGGGGGAAGCTAGCCTGGAATGGTATATTCCAGTCTAGATATACTAACTTGCCTTATTCTGTCTACATATTGCTGCCACCTGCTGGTGTACATTTGGAATTACAGCAAATATATTCAATACAGACATAGAAATGGCATACAAAATAAATGCAATGTCAGAATACACAAGATGACAACACATCTACACTTTAACATCATGAAGCTGGGTGACAGAGTTTTAGTGACATACTCTGGGATGTTACATATGCAAACGGACAGCATTTGTAGATGGATCCGGATCCGTCTCACAAATGCATTGCAAGAACGGATCCGTCTGTCCATTTATCATATGGACAAACGGATCCGTTTCTATTTTTTTTTCACATTTTAAAAACTATTTCCCGAACTCGGGTTCGGTTCCAAGTAATACCTTGGAACCAAACACGAGTTCGGGAAATAGTTTTTTACAGTACAAATTAATTTATGAAGTTATTGCTCGAAGTCTCGCGAGACTTCATGAAGCAATAACTTCGGCTCATCGGAGCCAATACATTCTCATACTGTACAGAGCTCCTGCTCCGCACAGTATTAGAACAAAGTTTTATGCGAATCAACTTCGGATGTTTCATCCAAAGTCGATTCGCTCATCCCTAGTCACAAAGTAGGTGTACGAATGCCACATCGTGACCTTAGAGAAACAAGAGGTCAGTCAGGTGAGCTACTGTGACATTATGAGTGGGTTTCAGCAAAGTAACCTACTATGATATCACAAGAGATTTCTGTCAGCTAAGGTGTTATGACATCACAGGTGACTTGCAGTCAGGTAAACTACTGTGAGATTAAACTGGTGTTTTAGTCAGGTAAGTGTAATGTACCGGAGTGCCATTACCACTTCTTTTGGCACCTTGCTACCATTTCCTATGTGCTAACGTATAACATCTAATGTATTTTATGTCATCGCCTAATAATGTGCATATTTATTCCTGAAACTGGTTATATTCATGTAATTGCCTGGTCTACCAGCAGATGGCGGCAACATTGGAAGTATTAGCTTCCCTGGAGAGGAACCTCCTTGTTCCCTTCCAGCCCTCTCTAGAGAGGGAGAAGGAGTTAGTTAGTTAGAAGTGAGTGTCTAGTCCACCCTCCTTAGGCCTCCTGCACACAACCGTATGGCTTTTTCAGTGTTTTGCGGTCCGTTTTTCATGGATCCGTTGTTTGGTTTTTTGTTTCCGTTTCTGTTCCGTTTTTCCGTATGGCATATACAGTATACAGTAATTACATAGATAAAATTGGGCTGGGCATAACATTTTCAATAGATGGTTCCGCAAAAAACAGAACGGAAACGGAAGACATACGGATGCATTTCCGTATGTGTTCCTTTTTTGGGCACCCATTGACTTGAATAGAGCCACGGAACGTGATTTGCGGGCAATAATAGGACATGTTCTATCTTTAAACGGAACGGAAATAAGAAAACGGAATGCATACAGAGTACATTCCGTTTTTTTTGCGGAACCATTGAAATGAATGGTTCCGTATACAGATCGTATACGGAACGCAAAAAACGGCCAGTAAACGGGGAAAAAAAACAGTCATGTGCAGGAGGCCTTAGGGAGAGGTTGTGTGCTGGCTAACAGATCACTGCCTGCTCTACTAGGCCCAGAGGCTCTACCTCTGAAGTCTACATGGTTGCTTTGTCTCCTCCTGGGCTTGCATTGCCTTCACCCAAGCTGAGACGAAGTTTGAGGTACTCTAAAGCCAGGACAAGAAGTTCCTAGGATTATAAGTAAGAGACAGACTACAGACTATAGCTAACTTAACTTCCAGCAGAGGAGAAAGAGTTTCCTCTTTATCCAGCCAAGCATAGCAGAGCTAAGATTGTTGCAGAGAAGTATTTGCCTGCCAAAGTTAATCCAATACCTGCTGATGACCAAGATATATAGTTTGGAAGCTGTTTGGATTACCAGTTTATGCCAAGTAAAAGCAACTGTTCAACGTTACTACAAGTCTGGACTCCATTTATTTCACTTGTTCATCATCCAAGTTCAACTACCCCCTTTTGCACTGCTTCGGACCACATCACTTCTGGGATCCAAAGATATCCAGGTAGGAACACTGTGACACGTGTACATACCATCTACAGAAACTGTAGGCCACCCTGTACCACTATGGCAATCCTACCTCTGGGTACCAATATTACCATCTACAAAAGGAGCCTTGAGCTTCCGCTGCTTAACCGCAGCTAGCGTCACGTTTACTTGCTCTATAAGAGGATACCCCAGGCGTGGCCATAGTGGGCCCGTTGCATAAGCATCTGTGACATCACAAGCGACAGCTGTAATCCACAAGATTGCATGATGGTACAGCCTTGCAGGCCACTGTGATATTCTGTGTTCAGTATTAATGGCCACACGGTTTTGCCACAGTATGGGGAGGAGTGATCGCTAATGCCAGCGCTCATCCCGATACTGATTCATTGATTGACGGTAGCAGATCATGGTGTCTAATCACAATCTGTTGTATTTTAAACCTGCTGAAAGATTCTGATTGCCCGATGATTGAGCGTTTGCATGTATATTGGGTAATCGGCGGCAGTATTAAAGGGAACCTGTCATGTGGATATTTGATTATAGTCTAACTAATTATATACAATCATTAACTAATAAAAAGTACCTTAGATGTATTCACTTACTGGTGTGACAGATGGTTACCTCATAATATACACACAAAGATGCCGCATGCTAATGAGCTGATTTGAGTCCGGCGTGATGTCATTGAGTCCAGCGTATATTTAATTCAGAGCTATAGCCCCTCCCCTGCTGGTTCATATGGAAAATAACTGTCATTCAGCAGCAGGTGGGTGGGGAGAGTCAGGAGCTCATGAATATTCATGACTCATCATTATCAGCTGGAGCTTTTCAATACAAGATGTTGGCAGATTGACTGGGTCAATTAAAGAAAGTGACCCAGCATTTTGCTAAGAGAATCAGTCACTTATTTATTTTGCCCTTAGTTAAGACACCATAAAACTGGTGACAGGTTCCCTTTAAGCCTCATTCACAGACGTGTGCTGTCTGTGTTTTCCATGGACAGCACACGTACCCATTAATTTTAATGTGCGTATTCACACTTCCGTGTTTTACCACGGTCCGTGGGTCTGTGGTTTTAGCACGGATGCATGCTCCATTTTGTCTATGTTCATGGATCCATCAAGCCTATTACAGTCTATGGGTCTGTGAAAACCACAGATGCCAATCATTTTTCATCCGTGTTTCACAGACCTTAAAGCCTCATTTACACGTCTATGTCCATGCTCAAATTCGTGAAATGGTGATCAGTGGATGGCAGTCGTGTTGTATCCATGGTTTTAATGTACCCATAGACTATAATGGGCGTGACGGACAAAATAGAGCATGCATCCATGTTAAAACCATGGAATAACTACTGTGAAGGTGTGACTACTGCTGAAAGGGGGGAATAACTACTGTGAAGGGAGACTGCTGCTGAAAGGGGGGAATAAACACTGTGCAGGGGGACTACTGCTGAAAGGGGGGACTGCTGCTGAAAGGGGGAAATAACTACAGTGAAGGGGGGGACTGCTGCTGAAAGGGGGGAATAACTACAGTGAAGGGGGGACTGCTTCTGAAAGGGGGAATAACTACTGTGAAGGGGGGACTACTGCTGAAAGGGGGGACTGCTGCTGAAAGGGGGAAATAACTACAGTGAAGGGGGGGACTGCTGCTGAAAGGGGGGAATAAACACTGTGCAGGGGGACTACTGCTGAAAGGGGGGAATAACTACTGTGAAGGGGGGACTACTGCTGAAAGGGGGGACTGCTGCTGAAAGGGGGAAATAACTACAGTGAAGGGGGGGACTGCTGCTGAAAGGGGGGAATAACTACAGTGAAGGGGGGACTGCTTCTGAAAGGGGGAATAACTACTGTGAAGGGGGACTACTGCTGAAAGGGGGGAATAACTACTGTGAAGGGGGGACTACTGCTGAAAGGGGGGAATAACTACTGTGAAGGGGGGACTGCTGCTGAAAGGGGGGAATAACTACAGTGAAGGGGGGACTGCTGCTGAAAGGGGGGAATAACTACAGTGAAGGGGGGACTGCTTCTGAAAGGGGGAATAACTACTGTGAAGGGGGACTACTGCTGAAAGGGGGGAATAACTACTGTGAAGGGGGGACTACTGCTGAAAGGGGGGAATAACTACTGTGAAGGGGGGACTGCTGCTGAAAGGGGGGAATAACTACAGTGAAGGGGGGACTGCTGCTGAAAGGGGGGAATAACTACAGTGAAGGGGGACTGCTGCTGAAAGGGGGAATAACTACTGTGAAGGGGGGGACTACTGCTGAAAGGGGGGACTGCTGCTGAAAGGGGGGAATAACTACAGTGAAGGGGGGACTGCTGCTGAAAGGGGGGAATAACTACTGTAAAGGGGGGAATAACTACTGTGAAGGGGGGAATAACCACTGTGAATGGGGGCTGCACCTTGTGCTTTGTTATGGGTGTGAATCAGTCACCTCCGACCAGCACCCCTAAGCCCCGCCCCAGCACCCCTAAGCCCCGCCCCAGAACTCCCCCACCCACCCCAGTCCCTGGGAAAACTGGTTTCCTTCCTGCAAAAAAGGCTGGGACCACCGCCCTAGAGCCCCTCACACTACACAACCAGCCTGACGTAAACTGTCCCCAGGACCCCTTCCCTCCCCCTCTGCATTTCCCTATCCTCCAGGAAAGGAAACTGTCATGGCTTCACGGTCGCGCCTCTCCCAGCATTCCCTGCGCTCTTTCTCTGCTATGGAAGTGCAGGTTCACCACCTCACATGTTTGCATTGCTGTAAATGTTGAGTTAAACCTGCACAAGAGACACACACACATTTAGATACATGTCTTGTTGAGATGTACGCATTACAACCTGGTGAGATTTCCTGTCATTCAGAGGCCATGAGCTGCACAGGAGATAAGCTGACAGGACGAGGAAGCAGAACGGCCATTGGCTGCACAGAGCACGTGACTCGGTGTAATGTTGCTGAAACGAAACTCAGTAGATAGGAAGGAGGTGACCAGCGCTGAGGCTGAGATCTGAGCCTTTGTGTCCTGCTCTGATCCACATCACATGTAAGTTGCTTCTTCTGCATGTTCTCCTATATCTCTGTGCAGTTAGTTCTATTAGCATATGCTGGGAAATGACTGACAATCTGTATACTTCTACTTGTGTTTTGATGCTGAAAAAAAAAAAAAAAACAACTAGAATTTTTAGTATTTTTTTGCAGTCATTTTCTGAACCCTATCACTTTTTAGTAGTTCTGTGTGCGGAGCTCATTTTTTACGGGTGATCAGTACTTTTCATTGATACCGTTCTGGGGCGTGTACGACTTTTTGAACATGTTTTATTTAATTTTTTTTGTGGGAGGAGAGGCGACCAAAAAAACATAAAATTAGCCATTTTGACCCCTTTTTTTGTTTCTCCTTTTTCCGTATGGCATTAATACTTTTATATTTTGATAGAACGGGCATTTACACATGTGGCAATACCCATTATGTGTATTTTTATTACTTTTTACATTTTTTTTATTCTCATTTTGGGGAAAGGTGGGCGATTGGAACTTTTATATTCTTAAATGTAAATACTTTATTTTATTTTTTTTACACTTTTTATAGTTCCTATAACAATCAGTCATTCGAATGCTACGATCATAGACTCCAATACACTAGCAGTCTGTGATGATTTAACTACTTTCCTATGGAGCCCTATGACAGGCAAGAGTTCCATAGGAAATACTACGCAGCAGCCTCCTGTCATAGGGGGATGCCGCATGGGGGAGCCAAGGCATAACCGGAAGCGCGCGCTTTCGATCTTCAGCGCGCTCAGATGCCGTGGTCAGGTTTGACCATGGCATCTGAGGGGTTAAATGTCTGCAATCGGCATTACCGCTGGTCATGGACATTAACCCTGGGTGTCTGCTGCATGAAACAGCAGGCACCCGGTTGCTATGGTGCCCGGTCCGCTGGGGAGCAGGCGCCATCTTTAAAGACCCGACATGTGACGTACTATTACGTCACATGTCGGGAAGGGGTTAATGATGCCTGTAGGGTTTTGTTTTGGTGGGAAAAATAGCACTACATGTTTTCTGTCAAATATATCAATCCTGCCAACGGAGGCTCAAATGGAGCTTCTACTGGCAGTGTGAACATGACCTTACCTTCTCTTCTCAGTTCTAGGGGTTGTCTCCTTACAAATGCTTATCACCTATCCACAGCAAAGGGGAAAAGAAGTATCTGTGTGTGGGGATCCAACTGCTGGGGCCCCTGACAATCACAAAAATTGGGCCCTGTGTTCCCCCTTTTGAACAGCATGGTGGGATTGCATGTGCACTTCCACTCCATTCAGCTGTATGGGACTGCTGGGGATAACATCCCATTGAGAGCTCAGCTGTCTCCGGCAGTCCCATAGAGTTCAATGGAGTGACTACGGGAACACAGGACCCTCACTCTTGTGATCAATAGGGGCCCCAGCATTTGGACCCTTGCTGATCAGACACTTTGTAATGGGACTACACCTTTTAGCTTTGTTAAAAACATGACATCACTTTAGAGGTAGGCAGCCATGTAAATGCACATCCAGTGAAGTAGTCATCAGCTTTCCACTATTAAGGGCTCGTGCACACAAACATACCGTATTTTGTCTGTGTGCGTTCCATTTTTTTTTTTTTGTGGCCCGTATGTGTAACCGTTTACTTAAATAGGTCCGCAAAAAAAAATATATATATAACTCCGTGTGCATTCCGTTTGCGTATGTCCGGCATGGCCATTCTGCAAAAAAGTTAGAACATGTCCTATTCTTCTCCATTTTGCAGACAAGGACAGGCATTGTTACAATGGATCCGCCCAAAAACAAAAAAACGGATGCAATACGGGTGTCACATGGACGTCATCCGTATTTTTTTTGTGGATCCGTGTTTTGCGGACTGCGAAATACATATGGTCGTGTGCATGAGCCCTAATTCTAATTAATTATCGAATGGGTGTGTCCTGTATGACGACCCAGCACAAGTACATTATGTCCTGTATCCTTGTTACTAACTGAATGCCAGCGACTGAGGCCATGTTTAGTCCTATTCAATTGTCTATATTTTATTGTGTGTATAATCTGAAAGTGCTGAAGTGATAATTGGTGTACTCTGAGGAGGGGTCACGTTCCCACATCCCGGTGGAGCAGATGTTCTGCCACCACGTATTATTCTCTATAGCACTGCCCCTCAATCAGGACGGAGGAATGAATCCCTCATTCTTGGAATCCATTAGTGAAGAACTTTAAGGCTCCATTCACACGTCCGCAAAATGGGTCCGCATCCTTTCCGCAATTTTGCGGAAAGGGTGCGGACCCATTCATTCTCTATGGGGACGGAATGTGCTATCCGCATCCACATTTGCGGATCCGCACTTCCGCATCCGTGCTTCCGTTTCCGCAAAAATATAGAACATGTCCTATTCTTGTCCGCAATTGCGGACAAGAACAGGCATATTCTATTATGTCGGCAATGTGCGGTCCGCAAAATGCGGAACACACATTTCCGCTTTCCGTGTTTTGCGGATCCGTGTCTCCGTGTATCCGCAAAACACATTGCGGACGTGTGAATGGAGCCTAAGACTTGGTGGAACGCTGTGCAGCATTATGGCCATGCAACTTGAAAGGTCTGTCCACTCAGAGAAGGTGAATGTCTGGTGCTAATTCCCTCAGCTCCCTCTCAATAATCTTCTCCATCCCTCCTGCACTCATCTTTATGATCAGTACAGGAAGGAAACAAGAAGTTATAGCCAGGACAATGCCCGGAGATGCGAGAAAGTCCCTTGACCCCATGAAAATATTAACTCCTTCTCTATCCCCCACCTGAGATCCTATAATCAACTCTTTCTCTGCTGTAGGCCACCAGGGATTCTGATATTAAATGGTGTCACTGCCATAGATCACCAGGGATCCTGACATCAATATCCCAGATATATTGACATTTTATATACGGTACCTGATATATCGACACATCGATCTTTTCATTTCCGTAGAACAGGTCATTATTAGAGCTGTGCACATTAATATTTATATGATGCTGTTCTGTCACGATCCCTACTCTCGGATCACGTCACTGGGGTGAATTATACTAGTGAGCTCATCAAGTTACCACAGAAATTCCCACCCACCTATTCTAGGTGACGGAATTATGCTCACTTACTCCCCTAGATTCTAACACCCCAATATTTTCGATCACAATAGCTGCCACCACCTATACTATAAGGCAATAGGGGCCTATACACAGATATACTCTCTCAACCCAAATTTAACACTGTAACACAAGTTATCTATATGGGACCTAAAATCCTCTGAAACACTACTGGTAACGTTTTTCCCTCCGAAAGAGCAAGTTCTAGAAGACCACAAGGAAGGGATGTATTAATGTTTAAATTTAATACACAATAGTGCAGTGCAATACAAAAAGAAAGTGTCAGATAAAATATAAAACTAAATCTATATACAATAACAAGGCAGTAAAACAGATAAAATAAAAGGGGTCAAATACTGAATATTGGCTTACTGAGATGCAGCAGTTATATTCCGGCTGTGGGGACAGCTGAAGATATGGGAAGTCACTCCAAACGATGTGGATCCCCAAAATGGCTGACCATTACCTGTTCCCAAACATCCATTTTTATCCCCCCTCAGCCGAGGGGTGGGCTGTGAGGGAACCTCCCTCCTTTCGGTCCGGCCTTCTGGGACGTCTGATATTATTCAGGTTTCTGCCCCACCTTCCCAGAAGACTGACCGATGTCACAATATGAACCACGGTGATTCCTCGTCGTATGACAGGGACTGCGGGTACAGGTAAGATCCTATAATCTGAGTCGCCTCGTCATACAGACACCAAATATGATTGAGTTATGATTTCCAGAAGGCCAGATCCTGAATACAGAGAAATGCCTCATGTTCAGTATGACGCGCATAGACTGTGCCCGAAGCCCATGTCAGGCTGAACACAATTATTAGGGTTCTGAGGATGTGGGTGTTATGAGGTCGGAGTTATGGCTTTTGATATTATTTCATTCATCTACTGAATGGGTTAGACCACCCGCTGGTCTATCAGACAACATGTCTGGGGTTGCTCTGCATTTTTTATATCTCCCTTCCAGGTCTTCGTTTGTGTGCCCAAATGGCTTGTAATTAGCAGGCCAGTGTTAGGCTACTTTCACACTAGCGTTCGGGGCTCCGCTTGTGAGTTCAGTTTGAAGGCTCTCACAAGCGGCCCCGAACGGATCCGTCCAGCCCTAATGCATTCTGAATGGATGCGGATCCGCTCAGAATGCATCAGTCTGGCTCCGTTCAGCCTCCGCTCAGCAGGCGGACCCCTGAACGCAGCTTGCAGCGTTCGGGTGTCCGCCTGGCCGTGCGGAGACAAACGGATCCGTCCAGACTTACAATGTAAGTCAATGGGGACGGATCCGTTTGAAGTTGACACAATATGGCTCAATTTTCAAACGGATCCGTCCCCCATTGACTTTCAATGTAAAGTCAAAACGAATCCGTTTGCATTATCATGAACAAAAAAAAAAAATTTTCCGTTCTGAACGGATCTAAGCGTTTGCATTATAGGTGCGGATCCGTCTGTGCAGATACCAGACGGATCCGCACCTAACGCAGGTGTGAAAGTAGCCTAAAATAGAGCTTCCTCTGAGAAGGTGGAGTGTCTCACCTAGTTTTCAGACTGGCTGGCACCTGGAGGTACAATTTACATTTACTTAATAGAGCAACAGCCACTGCTATACAATCAGCTATTGATAATACGTTCAGGAAAATATGAAATCTAGCTATCTATATATCTATCTATCTGTCTATTACCTCGGATTTCATTACACTTCTGCATCGCAGACTGGTCCAGTTCATGTCACATTCGAGTCTTCCATGAAAGGTACAGTATATGTCAGGTCAAGGGCGTATTTCCTGTCGTATACCTCTGATGGAAGACTCCTACATATACCACTGCATATCCACCCTGTCATATACATCATCCAGAGTCCCATTGTGAAAAAACTTTTTTTTTTACTGGAGTGGATACCTCTGTAAGGTATAGTGTAGTTTACAACACATACAGTATAAGGCCTCATGCACACGACCGTTGTGTGCATCCGTGGCCGTTGTTCCGTTTTCCGTGATTTTCAATGGGTCCGTTAATTGTGCGTATCATAGCCCCCTGTAAGAGATCAGGTGCTGCCAGGCAGGAGGGGGCAGACCCCCCTCCCCTGTATTTAACTCATTGGTGGCCAGTGCGGCCCCCCTCCCTCCCTCCCCTGTATTTAACTCATTGGTGGCCAGTGCGGCCCCCCTCCCTAGTATTATATTCATTGGTGGCCAGTGCGGCCTACCCTCCCCCCCCTAATTAAAATCACCCCCCCATCATTGGTGGCCAGTGCGGCCTCCCCTCTCCCCCCCTAATTAAATCACCCCCCCCCCCCCCATCATTGGTGGCCAGTGCGGCCTCCCCTCTCTCCCCCCCTTATTAAAATCACCTTCCCCCATCATTGGTGGCAGCGGAGAGTTCCGATTGGAGTCCCAGTTTAATCGCTGGGGCTCCGATCGGTAACCATGGCAACCAGGACGCTACTGCAGTCCTGGTTGCCATGGTTACTTAGCAATTTTTAGAAGCATTATACTTGCCTACGATGTCTGTGACCGGCCGGGCGCTCCTCCTACTGGGAAGTGACAGGTCTGTGCTATAGGCAATACGCCGCACAGACCTTTCACTTACCAATAGGAGGAGCGCCCGGCCGGTCACAGACAGCGAAGGTAAGTATAATACTTCTAAAATTGCTAAGTAACCATGGCAACCAGGACTGCAGTAGCGTCCTGGTTGCCATGGTTACCGATCGGAGCCCCAGCGATTAAACTGGGACTCCGATCGGAACTCTCCGCTGCCACCAATGATAGGGGAAGGTGATTTTAATTAGGGGGGGGGGAGAGGGGAGGCCGCACTGGCCATCAATGATGGGGGAAGGTGATTTTAATTAGGGGGGGAGGGGAGGCCGCACTGGCCACCAATGATGGGGGGGGGTGATTTTAATTAGGGGGGGAGGGGAGGCCGCACTGGCCACCAATGATGGGGGGGGTGATTTTAATTAGGGGGGGGAGAGGGTAGGCCGCACTGGCCACCAATGAATATAATACTGGGGAGGGAGGGAGGGGGGCCGCACTGGCCTCCAATGAGTTAAATACAGGGGAGGGGGTCTGCCCCCTCCTGCCTGGCAGCACCTGATCTCTTACAGGGGGCTATGATACGCACAATTAACCCCTCAGGTGCGGCATCTGAGGGGTTAATTGTGCGGATCACAGCCCCCTGTAAGAGATCGGGTGCTGCCAGGCAGCAGGGGGCAGTCATGTACACAGTTCTTAGTATATTCTAACTTAAAGCGTCCCCATCACTATGAGAACGCCTCTGTGTTAGAATATACTGTCGGATCTGAGTTTTGACGATCTAACTCAAATCCGATGGTATATTCTAACATAGAGGCGTTCCCATGGTGATGGGGACGCTTCAAGTTAAAATATACCATCGGATTGGAGAAAACTCCAATCCTATGGTATATTAACTCCTGACTTTACATTGAAAGTCAATGGGGGACGGATCCGTTTGCAATTGCACCATATTGTGTCAATGTCAAACGGATCCGTCCCCATTGACTTGCATTGTAAGTCAGGACGGATCTGTTTGGCTCCGCACGGCCAGACGGACACCAAAACGACTTTTTCTTTATGTCCGTGGATCCTCCAAAAATCAAGGAAGACCCACGGAAGAAAAAACAGGTTAACGGAACTACGGACCCCGTTTTTGCGGACCTTAAAAAAAACGGTTGTGTGCATGAGGCCTAAAGGGTATATGTCCCAGATTTATATCTCAGCAGTATGTCTGTCCAGTAACCCCCACCTACGTTCACATATCCGTTTACAAACCCCAGTAGCCTGTAGTTAAGGTATGACATACTTGGTGTTATGTAGTCTTGCAGCCTTTATGATTAAAGGGGTTGTCCCATCTGGGACATTTATGGCATATGACTAGGATCTGCCACAAATGTCAGATGGTCTAGGTGTGAGCATGGGCGGACTGGCCATAGAACCTACAGGGAAATTTCCCGGTGGGCTGATGCCCAGAAGGTCACCTAAGCCCTCCTCTTGGCTGCCAGCTGGGTACATAACAATGTGATGCTCTCAGTGTTAATTAATTTAGGAGCATCAGGGCCCCCCTAAAACATAGGGCCACTTTTAGTCTTTTTCCAGAGCCACTTTAAACTCACAGTCCGCCCATGGGTTTGGGTCCCACCACTAGTTCTAAGTTCTAAAAGTAGCCAAGCACTTAAAGGGAGTCTGTCACCTCCATATGGCCATATACAGCACTTACATTGTCCTATAGCACACCTTTACATGAATGTAATGGTACCTTTGTCTTTTTCTTTACTCTTGCAGAAGCTGGAAAAAAACGAACTTTGATTCATATGCAAATGAGCACTCACAAGTGCCCAAGTTCACTTTGTTGGAGCCCAGGCTGCTCTGCCTTTTTTCATTGTTTCCCCGTCCCAGCCTCTGCCCACCCTCCTATTCCCTTGCGTCATCCTTCGGTCCGGCCGAGTTCTACTAGGGAAATCAGGTTTTAAAATAAATGCCCCTTCCTGGATCCCCCCACTGCCCGATCTTCAGCAGATCAGCACACAACGGAGAAGACAGCAGCAGCACCATTTTTGAACTGGTAAAGTTCCTGTTCCTGATGTTTATGCCTGCTGCTACTATCCAGCCCCTTGATAAAAAAAACTAAAATAAAACTTAGTTGTTTTCATTGTGTTTGTCTTTTGCTTAAACTGTTCAATACAGTAGACTGTTGGCTTCCTAGCCAGTAGTTCTGTGGTAATGACATGTACCGTATGTTGCCTTTCTTCAAGGAATGTATAAAATACATTTGCATATTAAATACAGAGGAGTCGGAGTTGGAAGTACCAAAAACTGAGGAGTCGGAGCATTTATCTACCGACTCCACAGCCCTGGTTAAAGCGATGCTGTGCCCGCAATGGGCATCGCAGTGCGCATGCTCCGGCCTGGCGAGGCAATGCACAGGCGCGGGATCTCGGCCGGACTGAAGGATGATGCAAGGGAATAGGAGCTCGGGCATAGGCAGAGGCTGGCGTGGGGGAAACAATGAAAAAAGGCATGGCAGCCTGGGCACCAACACAGTGAACGCCGCCCCTGGGCACTTGCGAGTGATCATTTGCATCTGAATCAAAGTTCATTTTTACAGCTTCTGCAAGTATAAAGAAAAAGACAAAGGTACCATTACATTCATGTATAGGTGTGCTATAGGACAATGTAAGCGCTGTATATGGCCATATGGAGGTGACAGACTCCTCTTAACTATTTTCTGAAGTTCCATAGCATTAAATAGAGAGGATGTCATGTATGCACGATGTGCTCTCTCTTTACTTCAGGGGTCCCATTCTGCAGATAGGAGCAGACCCACACTTATCCGACATTTGTCATATCCTAGCAGTATGCTATAAATGTCCCAGTGCAACCACTTTAATATTTAAAGTAATAAAAGTTTGTAATGACTTTTTTAGCTCATTCATTTTTTCTCTTCTACCTCTTAGCTATACCTTTCCATGTAGTATTTCTTCAACTGAGACATGAATGAAATTCTGAAGTCAGAAATTTTCATTGTCATTTATGGAAAAAATGAAGGCGTTTCGTTTGAAGAATTTGGTGGACTTTTCCGCCAGGTCCATGGTTACTATCTTAACCTGTCGCATTATGGATACTCCTCACTGAGGGAGTTATTAAAGGACATGAATGATTTGGTCGTGGTAAAGACTATAAATGGGCAGCCTATGATGAGATGTAAATCACCCTCAAGACATCATGTAGTGGTTTCATATGGGAACAATTCGCCTCAAGCAGAGGAGCAGATCTCAGATGTTTCAAATATTCCTTTACCTTCATCTGGACATTCTTCAGGTAGGAATCCTATCTAACACATCCTATTTTGATACTTTTATGTGACACTGGGTGATATAATGAATTGTGACTAATGAATGTATAGTAGTATGGCATCTTCTATGCATACAGATATTATTGACTTATGGTTTATGGGATGATAGATAGAGAATTGTGTTGCCTATCTAAAATGTCTGTATTGCAGTTTTCTAGCCATAGAGCAAATGTTCTCGAAACAGAGAAAACCCCAGAAAACCAATAGATAAGATATAATTCCTCATCTTCACATATTCCTAAAACAATTCACAATTTATTTGTTTCTGCTTCAGAAGCCAGGCAAAGAGGCAGGGGAGGGTGTAGACCTAGATGACTAGCTCACCTGTGCTTGCTCATGTGATGGAGGAGAGAAGCAGGAGGGCTCTAGAATTGAGAACCAATAAGATAGAGTGGGTTCACATCACGTTTTTGCCATCCGTTTGACATATACTGTACTTTGGGAAAAACAAGGGATACAAAAGCGTAGCACACCAGGCTTATCCTTCCTGCAGAGTCTGGTAATAAAACATAGTTGGTTTTTTTTGTTTTTTTTCAATGCAACTCTATAGTCAATGGATACTACCATATAGCATCTGTCAGAGGCATCCGTTAACATACATGCTTTTTTATGTTAACGGATGACAAAAACATGATGTGAACCCACCTTTACATCTGTGCTCTACTTAAATCCTGCTGTCCTTTTTCTCAATGTCCGTTATTATTCATTATTCAGTTTTGTATCTCTGTGCATTTTGTGAGTAGCATAGTCTGGCAGTGGATGTGCGTCTTGCTGAGCAGGTTACCAGTAATTTGACAGTTTAATTACAATCCCCATTTTATAGCTCACCACTAGCCCTTCAGGTGGGCCCAGCCACCACCTTGCTCACCAGCTCCGCTCTGTCCTAGGGCTCTGGCAGTCAAGTCCCAGCGGCATCTCTCTCTCCCTGCCTGGTAGTTCCAGCCACCGGCGTAGCACAGCTTTCTCATGGCAGGCCACCAATGGCGGATTATAATAGGGGCATTTGGGTCGGGGGCCCGGCATAACTGGGGGGCCCAACGCCGACCCGAACACCCACATACTGCGGCGGGGCACGGGAGCACATAGTTCCCTGGCCCGCCGCCAATCACCGCCATAGGCTTCAGGCCTATGCGGTAGTGGAATCCCGGCGCAGGTGTGCCTGGTGACATCATCGCGTGCCTGTGCTAGGATGCAGCACAGTGACGTGTGCGCACGCCTGCCATCGCGCGTGGACACACATAGGTGAGTATTTAACTTTTAGATTTTTTTTTTCAGTTTTTCTATTTTATGTGCCAACTAGGGGGACATGGGGGGGCAGGAGGGCATATTAGTTAAATGAAAGTTATTCAGGGGCAAATTACTATATTGGAGCTGGCTGTGTGGGGGCAAATTACTATATTGTGGCTGGCTGTGTGGGGGAAAATTACCATATTGGGGCTGGCTGTGGGGGCAAATTATTATATTGGGGCTGGCTGTGTGGGGGCAGATTAATATATTGGGGCTGGCTGTGTGGGGGCAGATTAATATATTGGGACTGGCTGTCTGGGGGCAAATTACTATATTGGGGCTGACTGTGTGGGGGCAAATTACTATATTGGGGCTGGCTGTGTGGGGGCAAATTACCATATTGGGGCTGGCTGTGGGGGCAAATTATTATATTGGGGCTGGCTGTGTGGGGGCAGATTAATATATTGGGGCTGGCTGTGTGGGGGCAGATTAATATATTGGGACTGGCTGTCTGGGGGCAAATTACTATATTGGGGCTGACTGTGTGGGGGCAAATTACTATATTGGGGCTGGCTGTGTAAGGGCATATTACTATGTGGGGGAAATTTATTATGGGGAGATTACTGTGTGGGGGAAATTACCATATGGGGCAGTGTGGTGTAAATTACTGTGTGGGGGAATTTACTATATAGGGCAGTGTGGTGGAAATTACTGTATGGGAAATTGCTATATGGGGGCATTGTGGTGGAAATTACTGTGTGGGGGCCAATTACTATGTGGGGGCAGTGTGGGGAACGTTGCTATTGGGGAGGCACTGTAATGGCATTTCTATTACAGGGATTTTTGGGGACACTATACAGGGATTATTACCTGGAGCATAATTTAGGGTGTCATTATTACTGGGGGCACTCTAGAAGACAATATAATTGCTTTAGACACTATAGGGACATTAATTAAACTAGTGTACAGTAGAACTGGCTTAGTTACCCATAGCAACCAATCAGATTCCTCTTTTTATTTTTGACAGCTCTTTTGGAAATCCAGTTCTACTTTACACCAGTTTGATAAATAACCCCAATTATGTCTCCTGGGGTCACTATTTTTTCAGCAGTATAGTGCCTGGGGCATTGGGGTGCACCACGGGCACAGTATTGGGGGTGGCAGCAAGATGACTTTGTCGGTACACCAGGATGGGGATGTTGATGGAAAAATTGAGAAATCTAATGTCTCTGTGTAACAAACTCTGTAGAGACGAGATGCGGCTGAAAGAATTTGTCATGGCCGTCTGGATCAAACGGAGGAGAAAAGGAAAGAGAAGATCTACACGACAGGAGATGTCCCTGGATATAAGAGGTTTGTGGTGCTGTACTCTCCTCCAAGTCCTTTTTATTATAATTATATGTATTTTAAATGTGGCGACCAAATTTTAAAGATTAGGAGCCAATTTGGGATTTTTTTTTTAGTCTGGAGATGTCATATGGCTTAGGAAGAGACTGTGCCACTCACGAAGCACCGCAGACTCTTCATACAAAAAAATAAATAAACTAAAATGGAGGGAGGGGCCCAAGTTCGGTAGACAGCCCCGGGTCTATCATGCACTTAATCCACCCCTGTAGGCCACCCTTTGAGAAGGTACTTGAAAATTAGTTCTAGTTTCCTGCTAGGTGTGTCAGGTGCTTATTTGCCAGTTCTGTGTACTAACGTCTCCCTGACTTCTGGGTTTGACCCTTTGCTGCCTGGTATGGATGAGCAAATTGATTCTAAATGAATTGGATTTGCTGCAAATTTCACAACAATTCTGCTGCCAAATAATAATTTGCTTTGGACCATTTTACTGTGTAAATTAGTGGAAAACTGGGCAGGAAGGATGAAGATTTAGGATCACAAGCCTCAAGGAGCGAGGGAGCTTGCCATGATTTGCTCAGAGGCTGACAGACAACTTGTGATTAGAGATGAATGAACTTCTTGAAATTCATTTTGTTTCCTATTCATTGAATTTTTTTAAAATTTGTTTTGTACACAAATTGATTCTACATAAATCAAAGTTGCTTCAATTGTCCTGAAAATTGATATACATATAACATCCCCTAGTCTTCTAGGACTCACACATGTTAAGATTTTCATATTACAAAGCTTCCAAAGACTTCCCTTAAAAGGAGCAGATGATGTTTAAACACACATGGTGTTATAATAAGCCAAGTAGACTACTGTCTATCATAGTAAGAAACCAAGGGGGTGGTACCAACATTACTGGAATTAAGACAGAGGCAGGAGATACCCTCCGAGATACCGACGATATCTTAAGGGAATTTACCAGGTATTTTTCAACGCTATATCAATCTGGATCCAAAAATCAGGGGGGGGAAATAGATCAATACCTGGATAATATCGAGATCCCTGAGTTTGGTCAACAAGATATCGACTGGCTGAATAGACCTATTCAACTGACCGAGCTACAGATTACGTTGCACTCCATCAAGGGCAATACATCTCCAGGGGTGGATGGTTTTCCATTTGAACTATACCGGAAACATGAGGGAACTATTCTCCCTCAAATGCTGGAGGTGCTAAATCAATCTTGGACAATGGGTTCCCTTCCACCCTCATGGATGGAGGCCACCATCACACTGATCCCCAAGAAGGGGAAGGATCCGCTGTTGGTCACTTCCTACCGCCCCATCTCTCTGTTGAATACAGACTATAAAATTCTTGCAAAATTGCTAGCCAACAGATTAAAAACCGTCATTCATAAAATCGTTCATGCAGACCAAACCGGGTTTATCCCCAAAAGGAATATACAGGACAATATAAGGCGGGCCTTTTTGAACATCCAGCTGGGGGATGGGGAGGACTGCTCCATCCTGTCACTGGATGCCGCTAAGGCCTTTGACAGGGTGGAGTGGCCCTTCCTTTGGAGGGTAATGTCCCAGGTAAAGATAGGCGAATACTTCTCCAGATGGGTGCGCATTCTGTACCAAACTCCGGTATCCAGGGTCCGAGTTAATGGTGAATACTCTGCCCCTTTTTCTCTGACCCGAGGAACACGTCAGGGCTGTCCCCTCTCCCCCTTGCTCTTCTCACTGTTCCTGGAGCCAATTGCATGTAAAATTAGATCAGATGTGGAAATATTTGGCTTTGGGTGCGAGGGAGAAGCTGATAAAATTAGTTTATACGCGGACGATATGCTGCTCTTTTTGGGGAAGGGGTATACAAATTTACCCAGGGTTATGGAAAGTCTGGACGAGTTTGGATGCCTGTCTGGATACGATATAAACTGGGAAAAATCAAAATTTCTTCCATTGAGACGCCCGGTTCCACAGGGCCATAATGTTCGGGTCAGTATACTGACCCCAGCAGACTCCCTACTTTACCTGGGTATCCAGATAGGGACCAAGTTGGAACATTATAAGAAACTGAATATACTCCCAATAATAGATAAAGTTAAGGAAAAAATTAGAACATGGCTTAAACTTCCCCTGTCACAAATTAACCGAATAGCCCTCATCAAAATGACATTACTACCAATGTTACTATACGTTTTCAATGCCAGTCCAATTACGATAGAAGATAAATTCTTTAATAAGTTAGAGAGCCTATTTAACGAACTGATTTGGGGCCGTAAACGAGTCAGAATCAAAATACGGTATCTGTATAAAGAAGGGGGTGGAATGTCCATCCCGTTCATAAAAGGATATTATCTTGCTGCTCAACTGAGATGGTGTGTGAGGAATCGAAGGAATAAATGCATTCGGCTCCTTTTTGGGGAGCATTGTAGACCATGGTCGGACCTCTTCCATATTCTCGAAACCGGTATCTTTAAGAAGAAAACAATAACAAATCCGTTTAGTAGAATGCTTGGTTACATCTGGCAACAGATTAGAGATATGGTAGGTGCATCTGAAGCAGTTCAGTACACCCCACTGTGGGGCAATGCACACTTGCCACAAGTTATGCAATTGGGTCAAGCTGAATATTGGGAAAAATATGGGATACACTTAGTAACACAAGTTTTTCATAAGGGACAGATTAAGCCCCTAAATGAAATACTACTAGACACTAAACTAGGATTTATGGATAAATTTAGATATGAACAATTACGTCACGCTATACACCACACGGATAATAAGAACTATTTGAAGATAGTAAAAAACACTTTTTTAGATGATTGCCACGACATGACATTCAACACGTCTATATCGCACATTTATGTTAAGTTAAAATATGAATACACAAAAACTATCACTTTTAGAGGTGAGGATAAATGGGAAAGAGATTTACAGAAGGGGGAACCCATTTTTTGGAATATTGTTTATAGAAATATTAAAAGATCGACTGTGTCCGCCCGCCCATGCATGGATTCTTTTGAAAATCATACACCGCCTTTACTACACACCAGCATTACTCCATACCCTTTATAAAGATAGGAAACAGAACTGCTATACATGTAACAAAGATAGAGGAGATTATAAACACCTGCTGTGGGAATGCCCAGGGATAAATCAATACTGGATCAAAATATTTCGGAAACTGCAGGACTGTTCCCCGATGAAGTACCAGGCATGCATTGATTATGTTATTCTGGGGATCTTCCCAGAGACAGATCAAAATAAAACCGAGCAGACACTCTGGTTACGGGGCACAGCACTAGCCAAAATAATAATTGTTAAACATTGGGGTACAATGAAATACCCCAGTTTTTGGGAGTGGATGAACAGGGTTAGGCAGTATGAACACATATTAGCCCAAACAGCTCGGAAAAAGGTAGTCTGGCAGCGGATCTGGGGTAACTGGAAACAATGATAGTTGATGTAGATATGGAACAGAAAGGGGACAACTAGAAACAATAATGAATTAACAATCAATGTAGACACGGCAGCTCCGCGGAAAGAAAAGGGGGGGTGGAGGGAGGGACAGGGGGGATGATTAGTAAAAGAGAAATTTAATACAAGATGCATCTAATATACTGACTCTATTATTATGTGACACTGAAGTGGAAGATTGTCGTTTTTTCTTCTTGTTTTTGTCTTTTGGAAAATAAAATATATTTTAAAAAAAACAAAAAAAAAACACACATGGTATTATGGCAAAAAGACAGAGGCTTGTTGGAACCAAGTGTTCAAAAATTAGGCCTCAGCGGAGGCAGATCCCTTAACCTGTCTATACACATGTTCATGTTACATATACACATACATATTAATGTCAAAAGAAAGAGTTGGTTTAACAGGGGCAGAAACCCTGCTTGTGTTTATACATGCACAAGTGTTAAGTGTCAGAAGAAAGACTGTTCCGTTCTGTACAAGCATCTGCAACGTGCTGTCCTCGCATGACTGATCATGTCCCAGGTTTATCGGATTGCCAAGTGGTGTGGTGCGGCCTCAATAGTTTTATTGTGTGTGTCATGGTGCTCATACCTGGATACCGTCACTCCAGGGTTAGGCTCTGAAGGTGGAGGTGGAGAAATAGTCGAGTCCAGACTTTTAGAATGACTGCTTGCATATATACACGTATACACGTACAAGTGTTAATTGTCTGACAAAAGAGTGGCTTGTTCTGAACAAGGCTGGAAAGATTTTTCCTTCTAATTGGGAGCAGCAGCAGTACAGTGTGGATGTAGAAAGGATAGGGGAATCGTGAATGTGGTGACCATACTAGTGACAGCACTAGCAGCACAGCATAGAACAGACAAGGCAGTAGATGCGTTTAGTAGTAAATGTGTGTAGTAGTAGTAATGACTGTGTAGCGGTAATGGTAGTGGCAGTAGGGGTAATGGAGGTGGCAGTAGGGGATTAGCAGCAGGTAATAGAAGTTGCAGCAACAACCATATGGTACGAAATATGATGGTAGGCAGGCAGACAGCATAGGAGCATGATGGCAACAGCAGACATTTGGTACAGAACAGTAGGCAGGAAGACAGCAGTGGCATTCTGGTGGCAGCATTAGCCATTTGGTACAGAACACGATGGTAGGCAGACAGACAGCAAATTGGCATGATGGCAGCAGCCATATAGTACAGAACATGATGGCAGACAGCAGCAGTGGCAAGATGGGGCACCATCAGCAAGGGCAGATCTATTTATCGGCCAAAGTCGGAGGAGTGTGCAAATCAAAAAACTTTTGACAAATGTGATGTTTTGCACACTGGCAGGGGACAACTTGGTTCTCATGGGGATCACCTGCTGCGCTGAAATCTCTGTTATAACAGAGAGAATACTGGGCGTGTTCTAGCCTCTGTTTCAGTCTGCCTGCCCAGAAGCCAATGGTGTCAAGGAACACTATATGCACCTGCGAAAGGCCAGAGATCAGGTAGAACTGAACCGGAGCATTGAGGTCTCCATTTGCTGATTTGGCTCAACCTGGCATGGCACATTGAAAAATGTCTCCAAAATGTTGTTATTACTGAACTGGCTGCTGCTTCTGTGGCTTAAAGAGGTTTCAGACACACGGGTGGCAGGTGTCTGCTACTGAAAGTTTTGGGAGGTTAGGGGAGAAGCAGACAGCAGGAAAGGGCAAGGGGCTTGGGCACTTTGAAAACTAAAGCCTACCTAGGAATAAAAGTGACTGTTCAGACTGCACTTGCCCTTTTGGTGCATTTTCTGTATCCTGAGCTCCCGGTGACTGCATCAGAGTCCCTGACGATAGAGGTTTAGCTGCTTAGTACATCGGGACTATCCCAGGAGGTAGAGGTCTGGTTGTTTCCCTGCAGTGATGGCCAGATCTATGTACAGGCTTTAAAGGCTGAATATGAGGGGAGCACCATTAGGGTTAGTCCTATGCCAAACTGGTTAGTTGGCACAGTGGGTCCACATTTACTGATTCGTGGCACTGTCATTGCATTAAAGAGCTTAAAGAACTCCCCCAAAATATTTTATTCTCTGACCTGTTAGAAAGGTACATGATGTTATCTGTAGTGAATGTAATCTTCTTACCAGTGACTGTATTTGTAAGTTATCCCCTCCCTTCTGCGTCTCGGCTGTGTCATGTGACCAGCAATCAGAGTTTCCAAATACAACATCTTATTTTGGACAGGAAGCCAGTTTCTCTATGTATTCCTATGGGAGACTAAATGTCAGTCCTAGGAATGAATAGAGAAGGAACTGACTCCCTGTCCTGTGTCAGTTGGGGATCAGAGAGTTGGTCACATAACACAGCTAGAAATTAGATGAGTGGATAACTCACAAATACAGTCACTGATGAGATGACATTCACTAAAGATTACATCATGTACCTTTCTAGCAGGTTAAATATTTTGCGGGAGTTCTTCAAAAGGAGGAGGGAGAGAGCAAAATTTAAAGTAAAGAGAGAATGACGAAGGAGAAAAATAAATGAGTCCTAGGAGACCTTTGACTGTCATAAACCAATTTTAGACCAGTTAGAATACTTTTAATTTGGGTAAAGTTGATTGAGATCCAAATAAAATTTTTGGGCCAATTTGGTGAATTGTACCCAAAAAGAACTTCAAGAAATTCATTCATCTCTACTACTCGCGATTACTTCAGATTGCATATACTTTGTCTCTCATGACTTAATTCCTTAACTACAGTTCTGCCTGATCGCTCAGTGCTCTGCATTGGTGTCTCTTAACCCCTATGGGTAAGCTATCATTTGAACAGAGACTACGCCAAGAGGTAGCCTTGTGTTTCCCCAGCATCAGAGTCTAGATCCCTATATTGGGGTTAAAGAGTGATGACCTGGTGAACCATTTACAGTTCATTTGGAACGTCTTCAGACCCTTTCACTTTCTGTTGCAGAATTGTGCTAAAAGTAAAAAAAAAACTATTCCAGTTTTTCATCATCATTCTGCACTCAATGACCTAATAATGACCCTTTACTCAGTACTTAGTTGAAGTACCTTTGGCAGCAATTACAGCCTCCAGTTTTCTTGCTTATGGTGCCACAAGGTTTACTCATCTAGATTTGGGGATTTTCTGCCATTCTTCTCTGCAGATCCTCTTAATCTCAAGTTGAAGGGAGACCATCAGTGGAAAGCCATTTTTAGGTCTCTCCAGAAATGTTATATTGGGTTCAAGTCAGGACACTGACTGGGCCACTTAAAGTGGTGGTCTCACTTCACCAATGGCATTTATTGTGCAGAGAAATGGATTCATTTTTCCATCACATTATACATCTCATTTCCATGGTTACAACCACCCTGCAATCCAGCGGCGGTGGCTGTGCTTGCACACTGTACAGTAGAAAAAAAGTGCTGGACTTTGTGCACTCCCATGGCCCCAGCCACTGCTGCTAGATTGTAGGGTGGTCGTAACCATGGAAACGAGCAGTGTATAATCTGATGGAAAAATTAATCTAGCCAGCAAAGGAGGCAATATGGACAATCACAATACATTAGTAAGTGCCTTGTATTAACTTTCTGTACATTATAAATGCCATTACTGGAGTGTGACACCCCCTTTAAGGCCATTCACAGAATTGTCCCTAAGCCACCCCTGTGCTGTCTTGGTTGTGTGCTTAGGGCCATTGTCTTGTTGGAAGTTGAACCTTCTGCCCAGTCTGAGGTCCAGGGTAGTCTGGATCAGTTTTTCATTAACAATATCTTTGTACTTTGCTCTACTCAGCTTTCTCTCAACCCTGACCGGTCTCCCTGTCCAAACCGCTGAAAAACACCCCACAGCATGATACTGCTGCCACCATGATTCACTGTAGAAATGGTATTGGGCAGGTGATGAGTAATGCCTGGTTACCTCCAAACATGATGCTTAGAATTGAGGCCAAAAAATTCAATCTTGGTTTCCTCAGGCGAGATAATCCTTGTTTTTCACAGTCTGAGAGTCCTTTAGGTGATTTTTGCAAACTCCAGACTTTACTTTCTTTTACTGAGAATAGGATACTTGCTGGCCACTAGGGCTGAAGCGATTACTTGAATTAATCGATTAACTCGACACAAAAAAATCCTCAAATCGATGAATCGTTTGTGCCATGTGACCACAGAGTGTAAGTTAAGAGCTTGCTATTACTCACGCTCCATGGTCACCCGCCTGCTCGCACAACGCTGCTTTGGATCCTGACGTACACACATCGTCAGGACATTTTAGTTCATTGGCGCTGCGGCTGGGCACTGATGGCTAGAAGGGGGAGTGTGAGAACTGATGGCAGTGGGTGGAGCTGGTGGCATTGGGGAGGAGCTGATGGCAGTGGGAGGGGGAACAACTGATGACATGGGGGAGCTGGTGGCACTGGGGGGGGGCTGATGGCACTGGGGGGGAGCTGAAGGCACTTGGGGAGTGGGGCTGATGGGACTGGGGGGGGGAGAGATGAAGGCACTGGGGGAGTGGGGCTGATGGGACTGAGGTGGGGGAGAGATGAAGGCACTGGGGGAGTGGAGCTGATGGGACTGGGGTGGGGGAGAGAGGAAGGCACTGGGGGAGTGGAGCTGATGGGACTGGGGTGGGGGAGAGAGGAAGGCACTGGGGGAGTGGAGCTGATGGGACTGGGGTGGGGGAGAGATGAAGGCACTGGGGGAGTGGGGCTGATGGGACTGGGGTGGGGGAGAGATGAAGGCACTGGGGAAGTGGGGCTGATGGGACTGGGGTGGGGGAGAGATGAAGGCACTGGGGGAGTGGAGCTGATGGGACTGGGGTGGGGGAGAGATGAAGGCAGTGGGAGAACAGCTGATGGCACTGGGGTGGGAGAGAGCTGATGGGAGGGGTGGGGGAGAGATGAAGGCACTGGGGGAGTAGAGCTGATGGGACTGGGGTGGGGGAGAGCTGATGGGACTGGGGTGGGGGAGAGCTGTTGGGACTGGGGTGGGGGAGAGCTGTTGGGACTGGGGTGGGGGAGAGCTGTTGGGACTGGGGTGGGGGAGAGATGATGGCACTGGGGTGGGGGAGAGCTGATGGCACTGCTGTGGGGGAGAGCTGAAGGCACTGGGAGAACAGCTGATGACACTGGGGGATAGTGGAGCTGATGGCACTGGGGGGAACTGATGCACTTGGGATGATCGCACAGGGGGAACGAAGGGTGTTGAGGACTGATGGCAGGGGGTCTGATGAGGTTTTTATAAAGGAAAACAGTCTATTAATTCATTTCTTCTTATTAAAGTGCTCGATTTAATTTTAAAAATAATCGGTAGAATACTCGATTACTAAAATAATAATTTACTGCAGCCCTACTGGCCACTCTGCCATAAAGCCCAGATTGATGGAGCGCTTCTGGAAGTTTCTCCCATACAGGATCTTTGAAGCCCAGCCAGGATCTTTGAAGCCCAGCCAGGATGACTATTGGGTTCATTGACACCTCTCTTATCAAGGCCCTTCTCTGCCTATTAGTTTGATGAAGTGACCAGCTCCAGGAAGAGTTCTGGTTGTTGCAAGCTGCTTCCATTTAAGAATCATGGAGGCCACTGTGCTCTTGGGAGCTTTCAGTGGAACTGCCATTTTTTGTACCCTTCTTCAGATCTGTGCATCCACACAATCCTGTCTCCTACTCTCTCCTTTATAAAATTCTGTTTTCACTTTCATATTAAGGGGTATTGAGAGCAGATTAATGGGGGAAACATAAAGGGGTATTCCGGTTACCATAAATATAACTTATGTTTTAGACTAATTCATTAATAATTACCTAATATCATGAAAATTTCACATATTTACTGTTCAGTAGTTATAAAAGTAGTTTTCTTCCTCTGCTACCCTCTGTGTTTGCTCATAAATTACCATGGCATCGACCTGTAGCTCTGAGCCTTTGTCAGGTCGAGCATGCTCAGTGTGTTGCTCTCAATTCTCTAGATAAATGTGTTGTGAAACAAAGGGAGTGTCAGTGTGCTGGTGATTACTGAGTAGAGGGGCGTGGCTGGGATGTATATCAGGTAGCCAATCAACACTCACAGCAGGTAAGCTAGGGATTGTGGGAATTGTAGTGTTTGGAGTTTTGTGAGAGAAGATCAGGCACCATGATACTCTCAGTGTGTTGCAGGCTCACAGCTAGACAGATGGATTGCAAGATAAATTGAAGCTCGGGTTATATGTATAGGTATGGTTCTGGTTGGGTCACAGCTTGCAGCCTTAATGCAGTTTTTCAAAAATGAAGTTACTTTACCGGAATACCCCTTAAAGTAAAGGGTCTGAATACTTATCTCAGTGTAAGATTTTAGTTGTCCCGTTTTGAGAAATTAGCAAAGATTTGAAGCATTCTGTTTTTACTTTGTCATTATCGGATATTGAGTGCACGATGATAAAAAAAAAATAGATTTTTTTAAAAATTTCAGCACAAGGTCACAACCTAACAAAATGTGAAAGGGTCTAAATTACTTTTCCAAACTTTCCAACCAAAATCTATTTTAGTGACCCTGTGGATCCACATTCCTCTTTGTTATAATAGAATTCCTCTTCCAAAATTGACCATGAAAGTCTCTGTTCACATCACCCATAGGGCATACGTTTGGTGCAGATTTAAAATATGCAATCAAACATATACGATATACTTATATAGTATTGTATGTGGTTATTGACTTGTATTTCAAAAAATACTAAGTATTATATAGCTACATCATACCATTACACTGTGTGTAGTCAACTCGGCTTCTCCAAACAGTCAAAGATATGCTACTAGGTATGCTGGCCAAACAGTGTGCAAAAGGATACTGTCATGGATATGAGTTTGATCATTGAAGTCCATTGGCACATCAACTTATTGTATTTGTCGAACAAGTGGTAAACATGGTCAGTAATGGAAGTTAGCACTTATATACAGACTATCATTGGGCACTAACCAGTGTCTGCCATGTTCTTACTGTGTGGCTTCAGACAACAGTCTATTACTTTATTGTGTATATACTGTATACAACACATCAGTATAAGGTAAACTAGTTGTATAGTTTGTGAAATATTGTCAATTTTGTTTGCAATATACGTCCGCTATGTCGCTGAAATCAAACATTAAAAATAATAAATTGAATTATGTCTATTAGGTCCTGATGTAAGCAAAAGTGCGCAAAGCCAACCTACATCTCTCCAACAGAACCATCTAAAGGTAAGCACCGCACCTGAGAAGCAAGCTGTTAAGAGTACTGTATGAGCTGCTTACACAGAACTGCTTATGAAGTACCCTGGATAGGGGGCACTATAAATTAACACCTTGTCATTGTTTCCTATGGCTAGCTTTCAATGTTCCTATGTAATAAATGTCCACCTTACTAAACATTTTATTTATGCAACTGTTAACGTATATTACATTTGATGCTATGTGCCTGGTTTCCAGCAGGTGGTGTAGGTCTTGCATAGTCCTAGAGACAAGAATGCAACTAACCATTTCACTCTTTCTCCCCCTTTGGACAGAAGTGGGCTGTCCTGCTTCCCACCAAGGGAGCGGTTTTTCAGGAAACTGTAGTGAGTTGAAGTTGTAGTCCTAAGAGACAAGACATGACGCAGCGAGAGGATATGTTTTCCCCCTCTCCTGCTGCAGGATCCTGGGAAGCAGCTTCTAGAGTACTACCCTCCTTGCTTTTGACTGAACTATATACTTTATTTACATGAGAGGGAAAATGGGCAAAAGACACCCTACTTATTGAACAGATAATAGACTTAAGCCAGATGGGAACAAAGAGAAGCAGTTAGACCAACTGCCGCCACATTGCACCCTGCTGTTACCAAGTGGAGTAAAAGAAACATTTTTGTATTACCAATTTCATTCAGTAAACTATGTTTAAGTTTTCCAGTCTGGACTTCTTTGTCTACTTCAACTCAATTATTGCATTGAACCGCCCCTAGGGAGCGTAGGCCTGAGGTAGGACGACCGTGACACGGAGACACTACACTAGGCCATATTATACCACTCATAGACCTCAACACAAATATACTGGAGATCCACGGGGTGTAGGTTCCAATTGGCTTCTCGGACAGGATTAGAGATGAGTGAATTTCTCAAAAATTAGATTCGGCCGATTCGCAGAATTTTCCGAAAATATTCTATTTGATCCGAATTTATTCGTGGCGAATCGCATTAAAAATAGCTATTTCCTGGTTGCAGAGAGCCTGAATAGTGGTGTAGAACACTGTGCCTTGCAGTAACACGCATAGGGAGTATGCGGTGGTAGTGAAACAATAAGGTGAGTCAGTATGACACGCACATGACGGGCATCACTCTTAGAATCACTGCACACTTCACGTATTTGAGCAGTTAAGGGCCCAAAACTGACCAAATAACTCAAGTGTGATCTCACCCTTACAGGTTGATGTTAGCGGCAGGTATAAAGAACCGTGCAGAGGCCCAAGATCCTACTGTAGCATGAAAGAGCAGCAGCATGAGGAGACCACAGAGTGGCAAGGTGACACAGAGTGTGGAGGTGGCAGCAGCATGAGAAGACAACAGAGTGGCCCAGTGACATAGTGTTGATTTAGCAGCAGCAGGAGGAGACCACAGAGTGGCAAAATGACATAGTGTGGAGGTGGCAGCAGCGTGAGGAGGCCACAGACTGGCAAGGTGACAGTGTGGAGGTGGCAACAGCAGCAGCATGAGGAGGCCAGAGGGTGGAGGTGGCAGCAGCATGAGGAGACCACAGAGAGGCCCAGAGACAGAGTTGTGAGTTTGCAGCAGCATGAGGAGACCACAGAGTGGCAAGGTGACATAGTGTGGAGGTGACAACAGCAGCATTAGGAGGCCACAGAGTGACCCAGTGACATAGTGTTGATTTAGCAGCAGCATGAGCAGACCACAGAGTGGCAAGGTGACATAGTGTGGAGGTGGCAGCAGCAGCATGAGGAGACCTGAGTGGTGAGGTGGCAGCAGCATCAGGAGACCACAGAGTGGTAGCCAGAAGAAACTGGTTTCTTTTGTCAAGGTTTGGGTGAGGCAGCATGGATGATCTAATCTGATGCATCAGGCATTGGTGGGGGGAAATCCTGGTTGATCTACGCCTGATTAATCTTGACAACAGTCAGTCTCCCCATATTTTGAGTGGACAGGCAAGTTTTCCTTGGGGTAACTATGGCCCCTGCCGCACTAAACACCCGCTCTGATGCCATACTACTGGCTGGGCAGGACAGCTTTTCCAGGGTTTACTCGGACAGTTGCGGCCAAAAATCCAGTTTGGCTGCCCAGTAGTCCAGTGGATCTTCAATGTGGGGTGGCAGGGTGCTGTCCAAGTATGCCACCACCTGCTGGTTCAGGTTCTGCTCCGGGTATAGCTGCTGCTGCTGTTGAGTAGTTTCTTCACTAGGCGGGATAAGAAAACTGCTCATCGACTCTAGAATCAAGCTGCTGCTGATGGAGCTGGAACTGCTCCTACACCCCCTCCCCACCACAGCAGCCATGGCAGTGGAACGAGAGTGCAGAGGACATGCGAGAGGATTGACGATGGCGCAGATAGGCAGCGACCAACTGACTACATAGGATGTCTCTATAGTAGTTCAGTTCGTTCGACCTCTCAGCGGGTGTAAAAAAAAAAAAAAAAAAAAGGCCCCCATTTTGGACCGGTAGCGAGGGTCCAACAAGGTGGAGAGCCAGAAGTCATCCCTATGCCGAATGGTGACAATTTGGCTGTCACTACCCAAGCAAGTCAGCATGCAGCGGGCCATTTGCACAAGTGACTCAGAGGGACTCCCTGCCTCCATCTCCACTGCATATTGCCACGGTGTGCCTGGGTCATCTGCCTCGTCTTCCTCATCTCCCTCTTACTACTCCGGTTGCTCCTGCTCCTCCTCTTTTGTCACCTGTGTAGAAAAACCACCCATTTCACTACACATTGCTTGTGCTCCAATGTCCCCTGACCAGCCAGATGTACCAGCATCTGTTCCAGGATATGAAGCAGTGGAATGACATTGTTCATCCCGTAGTCCTGGCGACTTACAAATAACATGACATCCTCAAATTTCCTGAGCAAACGGCAGGTGTCACACATGAGCTGCCACTGGCTGACATCAAAGTTACACAGGAGAGTACTACTGTCCGCTTGGATCATCAAGAAATCGTTTGACCTTTCTCTGTATAGTCGGTCCAACATACGGTATGAAGGGTTGAATTCCAACGGGTGAAAATGTCGCATATCAGCCTATGTTGGGAGACCCCATTCTTTAGCTGCAGCTCAAGGAGAGTGTGCTTGGTGGTGTATGAGTGGCTGAAGTGCATGTAAAGTTTCCTGGCCATTTTTAGGATGTCTTGCAGATGGGTGGAAGACTTCAGGAACTGTTTGACAGCCAGATTGAACATGTGTGCCATGCAGGGTGCATGGCTCAGCCCTTCTTGATGCAGTGCCGACACCATGTTCTTCCCGTTGTCGGTCACCATGGTTCTGATTTTGAGTTGTTGCGGAGAAAGCCAGGATTCGATTTCTTGATGAAGGACATGGAGCAGTTCCTCCCCTGTGTGACTCCGTTCGCTCAGGTAAACGAGGTGTACAACCACGTGACACCGCCATGCCCTGCACATGTGATATGCTGAAGGAGCACTGTGAATTGTCCCTGCAGTGGAGGCTGAGGACACGGTGGAGGATGAGGAGGCAGAGGTGGACATTTTCGCAGGACCAACGGTGTGAGAACGTGGACGTGGAAGCAGGCAGGAACCACATTTTCCTTGACCGTAGTTACAGCTCCACGCGTTGGCGCTGCCGTGCACTTTGGCAGACACCGACAGGCTCAAGGAGCTCTACATATTTGTGCAGGGCTGGTACTGCCTTTTTGGCAAAGAAATGACAGCTTGGGACTCTCCACCTCGGCTTGGCACAAGCCATCAGTTCTCTGAAAGGTGCAGAGTCCACCACTTGGAAAGAGAGGGACTGCAGCACCAGCAACTTGGCCAGGAGCATGTTCAGGTACTGCACCGTTGGATGAGTGCACGCATACTGTTGTCTTTTGGTAATCGCTTCGGTGATCGATTGTTGATGGAATGACTGAAGAGGAGTAGGAGGGCAAGGAGCAGGAAAATCAGGACTGGTAGGTGATAGGAAGGACAGACAGCTCCCTTCGGCTGAGGTGGTGGAGCCTTGACTGCCTGAGATCGGGTGCGTTCCACTGGGTGGACCACCACATCGGAGCCACGGTTCTCTTAGGCGACTTTATGGTGACACTGCATATGTTGACGCAGGGCTGTGGTGCCAACATTGGCACCCTGGCCACGCTTCACCTTCTGCCCGCAGATTCGGCAAATGGCCACGTTCACCTCCTCCGGGGGCTTAACAAAAAACTGCCAAACCGCCGCACTGACTGACTGCTACCGCTGCTGCCTCTGTGAACCCCTGCACCACTACTTTCCGGGCAGGTAGGCTCCTGCAAAGTGGGTGGTCTACCCCGGGCACGTTTGGCTCCCAACCTCCCACTGCTTCCACCCTGCTTACTCCCGTCCATGTAGCGACTTGCTGGCTCCGCCGCTGCCTCATGGGCAAGCTGCCACCCTTTTCTCCCGATGATAAGGCCCTTTCGTCGCCCGGCTCCCAATTGCGATTGGCTACATCATCATCGAGTACTGTCTGCACGTCACTGATGTCCTTCTCAACAGTCTCTGAGCCAGGAGCCTGACCGCTTGCAACACCAGCTCCCACACCACCCTCCTCATCATTATTTGCCCACCTACCGGAGGAAGTGGCGGATGCCTCCTCCAGATCTTGGCTGGGCAGTTGCTGCTGACTGTCCTCTAGTAGCTCGTCCTTGCTGTATAGTGGAGCTGAGTCCACAGCATATAATACTTCTCTGAGGGAACAGAAAAGGACAGAGGCAGGTTGAGGACAGGTGAGGGCACAGGGCCTGCTCCTGGGCCATGCGAACTAAGGGTTGTGTCTGACGAACCCATCGAGTCTTCGCTGGGGGGTGTCCGATGTCACTTGGGATGAAATGGATGACCGAGTCAACCATTCAAGAACCGCTGGGTTGCTGGTCAAGACTCGACCGCTAGCCGAAACTGGGAGCTCAGGCCTTTGGCATTGACCCCTGCTACCACGCCCCCTTACTCTGCTGCGGCCTGTGCCTGTGCCAGAAACATTTAGGCCTCTGCCCCTCGCCTGTGCAGAGCCTGTCACTTCTCTGTCTGACATACTGTTAGATCAAATAAGTAAATAAAAAGGAAATTAATAAACCCCGAAAAAGGCTGTAATTTTGTCACTTCACCACACAATGGCAAATACATTTTTTTGCTACTAATACATGCCAAAAAGGGCTGTAATTGTGTCACTTCACCACACAACGGCAAATAATAAAAAAAAAATGTTGCCAGTAATACACGCCAAAAAGACTTTAGAACATATAACTGCACCGCTGAACGGCAAATAATACTTTTCTTTTTTTTTCCACTATTACATGCCAAGAAAGCTTTAGAACGTATAACTGCACCGCAGAACGGCTAAAAAAGCTTTAGAACATATAACTGCGCTGCTAAATGGCAAATAATACTATTTTTTGCCACTAATACATGACAAAAAATGCTTTAGAACATATATCTACACCGCTAAATGGCAAATAAAAACTTTTTTTTTTTGCACTAATGCACGCCAAAAAAGGCTTTAGAACATATACTGTAACTGCACCGCACAAGGGCTAATAAGACGTATAAATATTTCCTAGTAATACACCCTGTTATTGGCTGTATCACACAGCACTTGCAACCCCAAGAAAAAGAACGGTTTCCTAGAATTACAGAGGTATCATCTATTGCAAACCTGAAAGCAGCAGTATAATGGCAATTTGGATCCCCAGTCAGTGCAGCAAGGTGTAATAAGATTGTTCCTATTACTCAGGCTGTAAACTCCCCTATTGAACCCTGTTCTGCTTCAATAGTGTGGAATAATTCCTCCCTATCCTTTCCCTACACTTCTAATGCTCTTTCCCTGAACTTCTTCTATTCAGCAAAATAAAAGTTTTCAAGTCTTTCCTAGCACTGTCCCTAGCGCCTGCTGACATCTCTCCCTGCACTAAGTACACTGGAAAATGGCTGAATCCAGGATGGCTGAGGCTATTTATAGGGCTGTAACATCACAGGGCTGGCTGGTTGCTGATTGGCTTCATGCATGACATTGTGGGTGATCCCTCATTCCCAGAGTTCTTTGCTCCATGTCCTAACATGTTCAGCAGCCATTTTAGGAAAAAATTTGATTTGTTACCACGAAGCGTGAGGAAATTTTGGATTCGGTGCAAATCTAATTTTTCCTGAAATTCGGATCGAATTCCACTTCGTCAACTTTGATTCGCTCATCTCTAGACAGGATGTTTTCTTCTGTGCCTTATCATTACAAAAGGCCTAAAGACATTTTTGAACCTCTTAAATAATTACTTTATTATTGTTGCAACCATCGAAACTGCGCCATCAAGCGCACGCCATCTTGGCCATGCTTTGCCTATGTCGTCTTCCCACTCCAAGCACAGGAAAAGAAGGATCTGCCCAGTGGAGGCATAAGAAGGAAAGAGACTGCCCACTGGGATCTGCCCATTCCACTAGTTGCAGCTGGCAAGTTAGCTACTGCGAGGATGGTGCACCAGAAAAGCCAGATTAGGAAAACAAGATAGATTAGGAAGCCAAGATGTGGTATCATGATCCTCAAGTGCTGCAGGCGATGGAGGCGATCCGAGCTGCCCTGGAGAGAAGAGTCCCAGGTGATTTGAGAGTGCCCCCTGCATCGGCCGGTGCGGAGGAGGCAGCCGGAGCCTCTGCTCCACCGCCAGGCCCTTCTATAGCCAAAGCCTGGATGAACCCAGAGATGCTGTTCATGTTGTGGTTATCCAGCCATTTAATAGATTGCCTAGCCTTAAGATGGACCATTAATATTAGATTGGGTTCAACTATCACCATCCTGATGCTCAGTTGTTTGAAGAAACCCCAATGCTCGTGCAAGTACTGCACTAACTTCATTGTAGACATCACTCACCATTTGTATGGAAAAACTCTGCAGTGGTGTAGGATATTGCAGCTTTGTAGCTGCAATCCTGAGAACAACTATGACTACAAGTACAACATTTTGCAGTACATACAGTGTCCAGAGTGACTTAAGCAATAAAGTGACTGTAGCACTTGTCCAAGCCTAGTGGCTCATCCAAATAACTGATCGGCAGGGGTACCGAGAGAAGGACCCCCATAATCTGATAATGATGATGACCTATCCTAGGGATAGGTCATCAATTTTAACGATAACGACTTTAAAGTGAACTTTTACTTTTGTGCAATTTTTGCCCAAAATGTCGAGGGGTGAAAATCAAAAGGGTTATCCGCCTTTGGGGTCCTTTTAGCCAGACTTCCCTTTGTTGCCAGACCTGTGGAGGGAAGCATACTTGCCTGCTCCCTGCCATTGGATTCTTCAATCCCTCACCACCGGTGCTCCGGTCCTATGTGTCAAGTGACGCAGTGATGTGATACATGGGGGATATATGATGCATCGGCCATGTGAATTCCATCCCACAGGAAGTGTACCAGCAGGGAGAGGAGCGTAGCAGCAGGGGACCAAAGGAGCCAGAACCCAGCATTAGGTGCAGGTAAGTATGCTTCCCTCTGGAAGTCCAGTTACATGGGGGAAATGGCAAACATCCCTTGAAGGTGGCATTTTGTTGTATAGTTGGTATTACAAAAATGTCTGGTTAATCTACTGTCAATAGAAGTCCACTTGTTCCTGCTAATTCCAGTGATACAATCATCAGTGTCCCTACATAGAGAGCAGGGGGCATTCAAGCCAAGTTCTGACTAATAGTTTTCTCTTACCAGCTTGATAATAGAGTAATCGTGACTGTAGACATTTCAGATCAAAGGGTCAACATTTTGTCATACACATGAAGTGACCTTGAGACCAACAAAGAGTTAAATCTGGTTGGACTTGTTGCAAAATCACCATTGACCGTCTTTCTTATAGGGAGACATTGCACTTTTATTGAAATAATATGGAGAGTTAACTGCAAGTTATGTGCAACTCCTGCATCATGTGGTCCCGGATGATGTAGTGCAGGACAACAGAAGGGTCACAGAGATTCACAGTAATATAGCTTCATGTTAACATTGTTAAGATTAGGTTCTATGTCATTTTTTCATACGAGTATGTAAACTAAAAAGAAATTTTTTTCTCAGCAGATCAACAAAACAAGTTCTGCAAGAAGAAAAGAGTCTAAAGAAACATCAACATCTAAATGTTGTCTACCTGCCAAAAACCCAGATCCTGCATTCAGTCATATGAAGAATCTGACTGAAAAGACTGCTACAATTATTAAATCTACAAAAGGCCATGGAGTTTCCGCAAGCCTTAAACCTCCGACCTCCAACCTTGTACATGCAAGACCATCTGCAAATGTTCCTGTTGCAGCAGGTGCTGCAAAGTCAAATAACATTTCTAAAAAAAGTCATTTCAAACCTACAAATCCAAAATCAGAAACAAAGTTAACATTGTTTCAAAATGTCAGATCCACTAATCCAAAAGTTATAGAAAGCGTGGAATGTTTCTCAAGAACTGTTCTCGAAGTAAGGTCAGATGTATCATATGCATCCATCTGTGCAAATAATGTACAAAAAAGCCAGGTGTATCAGAACGGACAACAATTTAATCAGAATAATTTAACATTCAATGTAGGAACCAGGGTTAATTCGACCAATGCGACCCAATCCTATTCTAGAGTAGAAACTAGAGCCTTAGTACATTCCAACTGCGTTATCAAAGAGAACATTCAACTGCTATTGAATCAGCATGACAATGGACTATCAGTTTTCCAGTTACAAAAATTATATCTATTTCAGTTTGGACAGCCACTTAAATTCAGGGGTTCAACTACACTGAAACAACTCTTGCTGGAACTAAAGGATGTGGTAAAAATAGAAGGTGTAGGGGTCCAATTGCTTGTGTTTCCAGTTCCTGTGGAAAGTCATCCGACTAACGCTGCTGCCATTGGAGACTCTGGTAAGTCCAAAGCTTATACAAGAGCGTATTACTGTAGGGGTAACCAATGTGACTGTCCCCTCTATTCAATTTATTGAACATATATATACAGATGTGTCCTTCCTTACCTTTTGCTCTTGGCTCAACCTAAAAAAAACATGATTCTCTGTCTCCAGATATCTATATGTGGCCACCCAGTGGTTGTGAGTGTGTTGCCACCTTACTTGCTAGCTGGTAGTGATATTTTAACATATTTAACTAAATTCAAGTAAAGATAAGGGTGGACATATCTGTATATAAGAGAGGCTGTACAAGTTCACTGGCAAACGTCAGGGATGGTGTTAAAATAATAAAATCTTAAATTTACCCTCCCAAGTCCCTGATCCAGCACCACCACTTTGCCCTCTCTGCGGGGCTGTTGCCGTGATATATAAGGTTTTGTGCCAGTGTTGAAGTGACACAAAACCGGCATGTCACTACTGCAGCCAAAGCAATATGTCATGGCTGCAGCCTGGTGAAGAGGACAAAGTGCTACATAATAAGTTGAACTCGGACAACCCCTTTAATTCATTATTGTAAATGAACAAATCATGCATTGTCTACCAAAATGAGAGCCATCTTCAAAATTACCCATTTTATTCTGAGACTACACAGAGGTTTTTTTTACCATGGGTACTCAGCTGAGTTTCTTTTTGTGTCAGAGTTTTGGATTTTCATCCTGTTGAGCTAGTGATAGATGTTTACCAATGCAGGATGTTGCCAAGAGCCTCAAAGAGACCGTACTTTAATGCCAGAGAATTAGATTTTCACCTGCACCCTCCTAGACTCCTGTTACTATAAGTGAGCTGAGCATTGAAATAAAGCTCTTTTGTTTTTGGAAGATGTCTGTATAAGTAGTACTTGCATTTGCTATAGTATCTATAAAGAAGTTGGATAGGTGAAGGGTAGCATTAAAATGTGAAGCCTTGCCCTGCTCGTTAGTATTCTAGTACTGGAAAAAGAAATGTTACTCATTTACAATATTTTTATGTTTTTCAGATGCTGCACTAAAAGGAGCTGCCTCTTTATTTACCAAGAAAGACATTCAACAGGAAATTGTATCAAACCCACATTCTTCAAATTCCTTGAAAAGACAGAATGAAAAACTACAAGACGATGCACAACTACCTTTCCATTATGAGCAAATGAATCCCATAAAAGGACATATCACGAAAGTAGTGAAAATAGACGACAAACCATCGAGTGTTGAAAATGTACCCCATGCACATTACATCAAATCAGCTGGAGAAGAGCTGTCTGTTCCAGCAACTGATACAAGATTTTTACCAAAATATATTAATCAAAAACCTCAACACAAGGTGCCTCCATCTGCACAAGAGCACCATCAAATAAACCAGAGCAGTAATCAAGATGAACTTTCATATTTAGTTAAGAATGCACATGCCCTTAATGTCAAATCTCTTGGAGAAGAGCTGTCTGTTCCCGCAACTGATACAAGAGTTTCACCAAAATATATTAATGAAAAACCTCAACACAAGGTGCCTCCATCTGCACAAGAGCCCCATCAAATAAACAAAAGCAGTAATCAAGACGAACTTTCATATTTAGGTAAGAATGCACATGCCCTTTACGTCAAATCTCTTGGAGAAGAGCTGTCTGTCCCAACAACTGATACAAGAGTTTCACCAAACCAGATTACTGAAAAACCTCAACACAAAGCTCTTCCATCTGCACAAGTGCCCCATCAAATAAACCAGAGCAGTAATCAAGAGGAAATGTCCTATTTAGGTAAAAATGCACATGCCTTTTACGTCAAATCTCTTGGAGAAGAGCTTTCAGTTCTCGCAACTGATGAAAGAGTTTCACCAAACCATAATAATAAAAAACCTCAACACAAAGCACCTCCATCTGTACAAGAACACCATCAAATATACAAGAGCAGAGATCAAAATGAAATGTATTTAGATAAAAATGTAGTCCTTAAAGGAGCAACTACCAAAGATGGATCTTCACAAAATGTACCTGAAGATTCCAGTTTACCCCACTTCATTTTACATTCTTCAGGTTTTTCATTTGTATTAGAACAACAGAATAGATCTCAGGCCAAAGAGAGTGAAATGAATTTACCTGATGCTGTAAGTCCTCTTACTGAGCAAAAGATTCCATATCATAGCAACAACAAGTTAAAGGGTCCAGAACATTCAACACAATTGCTATCTAATGCAAGTATGATATTGCAGGACACAAAACCATATCAAGTATCGTTTCTTCCAATAAAGGACACCGATAACTTACCTTTGCAGTCACACAACTCGATAAGCACAATGAAAACCTGTGGGCAAACAGAACCTCCAGCTTTGCAACCATTGGGTGACTTCCAAACAGTAAATAATTGCAACATCCACCATCATCCAGAACATCCACCATCACACTCAAGAGAGAGTCTTGAAACTAAAACTGTCCATGTACAAATAGAAAAGCCATCTCCAATACACAAGAAACATGAAAACAAAACAAAGGTCAAGCAAGAAGCAGTTTTATCTTCAAATTCAGAACAAACACCTTCCAATTCCCAGATAATTAATAATTTTAACAATTTTTCAAATGTATCCTCAAATGAAAAGGCGGTAAATATTCAACCTGAAAAAACATTACAACGGGAAGCAAGTGTTTCTCCACCCACAAATGACCTGGATAAAGACAATGCTCATGATCTAAATGTGGATGGCACTGAGCAAGCTGCACTAATGTCATCTGATCTGCACAAAGCAGATAATATACATACCAGCGAAAGAGAGCAAGACACATCCACTCTTCAGACAAAGCAGGTTGATGAATTTAAAACTGCTGAAAGTATTGTTCAAACCAGTCTTTTATCTTCAAGACCAAGAGAAGAAATTGTAGATACCCCAAAAAACCTATCCCAGCACCATACTATTTCAGCTGCACAAAGTGAACTTCAAAACAATTTCGAAAGTATTTCAGAGCAGAAAGATATGAATACGTGGCAAACAAGTCAGGCACAGGTCTGCTGTATATTATAAAACTCCAAACCCTAAAAACTGGAACAAAAATGAATAACCCTTTTGTAGTACAGTTGCAAAATTACATAGTAATTGATGAGTCTCTCAGTAAGGCTCCATTCACACGTCCGCAATTTTCCTTCCGCATCTGTTCCGCAATTTTGCGGAACGGGTGCGGATCCATTCATTTCAATGGGGGAGTAAAAGATGCGGATTTGCTGTCCGCAACAGCACTTCCGTGATGCATGAAGTATGAAGCATGTCCTACTTTTGGCCGCAAATTGTGGTCCGCGGCCCCATTGTACTCAATGGTTCCGCAAAAATGCGGATGACATGCGGAAAGACACCAAATGTCATCATCATCTGCAATTCACACGTCCGCAATTGAAGATCCACAGGAAGTTGAAAAAAATTAGCACATCCT